>NW_026612307.1:0-130428 GCF_029931775.1 Euleptes europaea
TGTTCTTTCAGAGGATATTGTATGTGACATGCCTGAAATAATTGGGAACACTACTGTAATGCGTCCAAGCGCACAGTGTTCCTTCTTGACTGCCACTGTATGTTTAGAGATTTTGCAGTTTAGCTGGTCATAAAAGCAAGATGGATGGGGAGGGAGAAGCACAATTACACTAGCAATGCTTTCTTCTGCTTGATTGCAAATCTGCTCCATTCTAAGGTCTCTTCTTAATTAGACACAAAATCCTTTGTAAGATCTACTGATGAACTAACTACAGATCTCTTCTAGTTTATTTCCTTTTAAAAAAACAGAGAGAGAGAGAGAGAAAGAGAGAGAGAGAGAGAATTTACTTTCTCTCCAGTGCTCTTTATTCCTCATTCAGTTGACTACAATTAAAGTCCACATTATAAAACATGCCTTTAAAAATATTGACAGTTTCATAGAGATATACAATAATGTCAGGTACAGGGATACTAGAAGATCTACCTCTTTGGCTGCAAAGTGATCTTTTCCTAATCCTATACTCCCAGACCAAGATATTTATTACTAGAAGACTAGTGAGAATGTGAGTAAAGCATTTCTGTGTGTCCTTGACAGGAAATTGGTAAACTGTGAATTGAAGCATCTTTCTGAACACATTGCCAAACTGATACAAAGCATGCGCCGTAGAGTCATAGTTTTAGCAGTAAATTTGCAGGAGCTTCAAGAGCTGTGATTTACAGAGATCAGTATAATAGTTAATTTCTAAAACTGAAATTTAAGAGGTATCTTTGAAAAGAAGAATGAGCACTCCTCTGCTATAGTGAGCACAGAGATGCATATGCACACGTGCAAAACTAGCACATAGGCCACTCCCACCAACTGCACCTACATGTTGAAAGCTGACACAGCCTGATCCCATATAGACTAACAGCTCATTCCTGAGATGAATGCCTGCGCCAGGCTTAGGAGGCAACCCAGCAGCGTTCCCTCCTAAAGAGGTTTCAGCAGTGCACAAAAAAATCGTGCAACCCAGAAATACAGCAAAAAAAGGGGGCATTCCTGTTGGCCCCGCCCCCCAGCTAGCACCGGAACACCCCGGGAACACCTCCCAGGGCACCGTTACGCCTCCCAGGTCGTCGCCGCGGCCTGTGCCAGTGGCTGGATGCCGGCAGGAGGCTCTGGCGGTGTCCGGGCCCAGCACTGCTGCGGCAATGCCCGGGGACTGGCGTCCGGGCCTGCCCGCTGGCGCTGGGGCCACTAACGAAGGCGTGCGTCTTCTGGGCACCGGCGTTGTGGGCTCTTGCGCCAGCGGAGGCCTTTGTCAGCCTCCAAAGTCCTTTGGGTCGGGCTGCCAGCGCAGCTCAGGAATGGGCTGTTACTGTGCATTTAATGAGATTTATATTAAAGGAAATGTACACAGAACGTGCCTAGAATTATATCTTTGAGCATGCGTCCTAACCACTGCTTTGATTATTTCAGCAACAGAATGATGGGGAGCAGAAGGGAAAGGACAGGTTAATGGGCTGTACTTGCAAATAAACATCTAATCTAGAGGATGGAGAAATAATCTCAAAACTTTACTCCCTCTTTCATGCTGTACTTTAAAAAAAATTCCCATTGTCTGTCTACATCTTTGACAGCCAGCTTCAAAGATGACATACCGGAAATACTTTTAAAAAATCCATTCTGATGAAGCATCTATTTCATAAAGAATCTGAAAACGTGCATGCTATTTCAAGCTACTTTTCAGCTAGAGGAAGATGATCAAGAAAAAGACTATGTTCATAGGGTTACTGGTTACTCCCACACATCACTAGATAATATTACTAAATTTGGCTTCCATTGGCTCCCATGTTACTATAGTAACTACTACATTTTTTCTCTTCTTTTAATCTTTTAGGGGTCTTGTGTGTTCCATCCGGCTCAATATGCCAGGTATTACATTTTCAATACAAGGCTACCATTCTTGCTTCTTCCCAAACAACTAGAGGTGCTACTTGAGATTACCTCCATCCAGCACTATCTAAAATGTATTCAAGTTTGTCTAGTTTTCTACACTGGTTGCACACAAAAGAGCTGAAATGTCTTATCCCCCTACCCCCTTTTGACACCTAGGGTGCTTTCACACATGCTGAATAATTCACTTTCAATCCACTTTCAGTGCACTTTAACAACCGTTTGCAACTGGGTTTTGCCATTTCACACAGTAAAATCCAGCTGCAAAGTGCATTGAAAGTGGATTGAAAGTGCATTATTTAGCATATGTGAAAGCGCCCCCAGCCAGGTAAAGAGTTCTAGCAGACTTCAAAAAATCACACACTCTTTTATGTTATTTTGGCTGGTCCTAATAAAATGTATTCCAGGGCTTTTATTGCTGGATTTTTCTTTGGACCAACACAGACACCTACCAGCTCAAACTAAGAAGAATTCACTTACAAAAAGTATAAAAACTAAAGAACCTTTATTCTGTTTTGTTGATAATGAAGTAGGCTCTCAACACCACCATAGGATGGAGTTTTTAGATACATACATCTCCACTCTCATACTTGACCTTACAGTCCTGTTTTCCCTCTGGCCATACTGATCTCCTTCACAGAGTGGCAGAAAAACCTTTTCATGCGGGGATAGGCTTTTCTCTGACACAGACCCAACTTCTTCCTTCAAAGAGGTGATTCTCAGTTCCTATGACCATTTTAGTCGCCCCTGTTCTAACCTTACCCAGATCTATAGCATCCATTTGAAGATGGTGCGACCAGAACTCTACATATTATTCAAAAAGCAAGTACAGACATATCCTCGGATAAATTGCAGGTTTGGTTCCAGAACACCACAATAAAGCAAATATTGCAATAAAGCAAGTCACACGGATTTATTTGGTTTCCCAGGGCATATAAAAGGTATGTTTACAATAGACTGTAGTCTGTTAAGTGTAAAAAACCAATGTACATACCTTAATTTAAAAAAAACTTTATTGCTAAAAATGCGACACAGTGACACGAAGCGAGCATATGCTGTTGGAAAAATGGCACCAACAGACTTGCTTGATGCAAGGTAGCCACAAACCTTCAATTTGTAAAAAAAAAAAAAAAATGCAATAAAGTGAAGTATAATAAAACGAGGTATGCCTGTACAGATTTATCAGGTGATTCCTGCCTTATTTTCATTACTTTTCCTAATAATTCTTGATAAGGAATTCTTTTTTTACGCTAGCTGATATTTTCAGAGAGCCATGACCACAAGTCTTTTTTTTCAAGATAGTCACAATTTAAATTGTATCAAGTCAGTTTATAGCCCATCATCGTAGGTATGAATTCAGGATTTGTTTCCAGAGATCCCAGTGTGCACTGCTAAGGGTGCGCTTATGTTGGATCTCATTTCTCATCCTGCTGCCCAGTCAGCTTTCTATTCCTCTGATATTAATGATGTTATAAATTTTCACAACTGGTTGAGAAATTTCACATCTGAGTTCTGAAGAACTCTTGGGGGGATCCCATACAACCCTGGTGGACTTGTTCTCTTTCACTGGTCAATTAGTTCTAAAACTTAATTCTCCAGTGGTTCTGTTGGAGGGGGGCGTGGGGAACAGTTCCATCCAGGATATTCCACAACAACTTTTGCTGTGATGAAAATAAACTCTGTCAGCTTCCCTTTCCTCCTTGGCATTCTTTTTACACTTTCTTTGCCACCTGGTATTTGTACTAACTAGAGTATCTAGCTGGGTTGCCTCAGCATAAAGGTTACAGGAATAAGAGCAGTGATTTTCACTTGTGGCAATTAGCTTTGTAAACATCCCTGGGCAAATAGTTTTTCCCAGATCCATACTGCCTACAAATGTCCCTTCATTTCAGTTCTTTGAGAATCACAACACGCTTTACATTGGCCTCAAGAACTTCTTCCAAAACATCCCCCCTGAGGCTAATATTCCACCACTACTGTGCCATAAAGGAGCCCCATGGTGCAGAGTGGTAAGCTGCAGTACTGCAGTCCAAGCTCTGCTCATGACCTGAGTTCAATCCCAACAGAAGTTGTTTTCAGGTAGCCGGCTCAGGGTTGACTCAGCCTTCCATCCTTCTGAGGTTGGTAAAATGAGTACCCAGCTTGCTGGGGGTAAAGGAAAGATGACTGGGGAAGGCACTGGCAAACCACCCCGTAAACATATAGTCTGCCTAGGAAACGTCGGGATGTGACATCACCCCATGGGTCAGGAATGACCCGGTGCTTGCACAGGGGACCTTTACTTACGGCGCCATAACATTTAGAAACACATATCTTGTGGGTGCTGCTATCATATCAATGTGAGCCTCCAACCATTCTCTTCTTCCCACCCCACAGTTACTATTAGAAATGCGGGGACAGTGCATGGATATTCCAACGTGTTAACTATTTCTAAAAGTTACAGTGGTGTATGTGACAAGAGGATGTGTTGCAACAGAAACAGCAGCATCTCCATGGCAAATGGAGTATGTCCTCTGATCTCTGGTGGTTCAACTGTGCATCTCCATAGCGCCTGACAGGGCTGGTCATGTGAACTATGGTGTCGGCCATGCTGCCACAGTGTATGCATGGCAGCAGAATGGCCTCTATAGCAACTATTTGCCGATGATTCCAAGGCAGAAAGGCAAGCCTTCTCAGAAGGCAGAGAGGCTTATCTTTTGCACATGACATATCAAAGTAGGAGAGGGGAGAAACTGTACCTCATGGTCCAATGGAACACTGGGTATAGTAAATTTCCTTCTCTTTCCATGACCTCTCTGTAAAGCATCCTGTATTTCTGTGGCCACCTCCAAAGAAAAGAAATGGCTTGCTACAAGACTGGGTGGCTGCTCTAATAATATGGATTATTTCTGAGAGAAACCAGGGCCATGTCCTCACTGGGCGTTTGCGGCGCCAACTTCTGCAGGCTTTCCTTGCATGTTCGCACTTGCTCTGTTTGAAGGATCTCCGAAGCGTCATCAGAGCGCAATTTCTCCGCGGTAAGAGGATCCGCTTACACGGCGAAGTAAAACAATGAAGCGTCTTCCTCACCGGGAGCCTTACAGTGGGAACATGCAATCTGTGTTGAATCCACTTCCTGCTGCCAGCCCACCACCCCACTCCTCCCACCTCCCTAAGGGACGCTGGACCAATCGCCGTCCTCTTGCTTCCAGCGCCGACTGGGCATGCGTGGGAGCCCGTTGATCCCGGCTTATCACAAGCAGCGAAGAAAGGCAGCGCGGTGGGAACAGAAATTTAAAGTCGAGTTGGATTCTTGTATTCTGGACATGTTGAAATTGCGAGGTAAGTTGCTAGTGCGTTCATGGGCCAGGAGTGTTATCGGACTGTTTCCACATTACAGCTGCGTTACTAAATCTTGCCAAGTTTATGATTAGAAAACTGCTGTTGTTGTATAACTTTGTAGGTAGAGCCATTCATTTGAGACAAATCAGTAACCTTTGAGAAGACATGCTACACGTCATACAACCTTAAACCAATCTTAAAAACGCACAAGCTGTTTTTTGTTCCTCCATGTCTCTTCATGATTTAAAAACTATTCTCTAAAGCACCACTAGAGGGAACACTTACTATAAGATAATGGATAAGGAAAGGGCTATTGAGAAAAAATGTAATAAGGCCTGACCGCCTGAACATTTTTTTTTGTGTTGTTTCGTTTAAAAGGCCATATCATAATACAGGATGGGCAAATTATCAAAGGAACACTTTTTTTTTTTTAAAGGCACATCTCACATGTGAAACCATCATATTTGAACAGTGAGAGGCCAGAACTGATTGTTTCCTGCCTTTTTAATTGAGGCTGTCAGGTGAGATCTGTGCAGGAAGGAAGGGCTTCCAAATAAATCAAAGAACAATTCTGGATAGCAGAATCTTGCCCTTTTGCTCTCCTTCAGCCAGTCTAGTCCCTGATAATTTGCACACTCCTCCCACCACATGCAGGCTAAATACCTGCAAGCAGAGGAGAAAACAAGCTCCCACTGCTACCAAGCCAGGATCTTCCCAACTCCCCCCTCTCTAGTAATCAATTGCAATCTGACTGCAAATTATTGCTATAGGGTAACAATAATGCAATCTTTTAAAAAGGTGTAGATGCAGCCTCTTTGGAAGAAGAAGACGAAGACGAAGAAGAAGAGTTGGTTTTTATATGCCGACTTTCTCTACCACTTAAGGAAGAATCAAACCAGCTTACAATCACCTTCCCTTCCTCTCCCCACAACAAACACCCTGTGAGGTAGGTGAGGCTGAGAGAACTCTAACAGAGCTGTAACTTGCCCAAGGTCACCCAGCTGGCTTCATGTGTAGGAGTGGGGAAACAAATCCAGTTCACCAGATTAGCCTCCACCGCTCATATGGAGGAGAGGAGAACCAAACCCGGTTCTCCAGATCAGAGTCCACCACTGCAAACCACCGCTCATAACCACTACACCATGTGCAAAAGAATGAGGTGCGAAGAACAGAACATGGAGGTAGGAGAATGGATTGTACCAATTCAAATGGCAGGTGGATGATCAAGGAGGTTCACATGTTGAAACTATTTCCTAGGTTTAAAACTCTATATAAACAAGTGGGGCCCTCACAAGGACTTGTGTGGGGAATCTAATTTTCTCCACCCGTTTCCTCGTTCCCTGGCAGCTCCCACAGCCTCTTACCTTTTCCTGCTTCTTTCACTCCTTTCCACCCACCAGCCAACTTACCTTTATCTGCCCCTCATCTTCAGTTTCACTCCTTTCCTCCCCCTGGCAGCCTTTCCTCAAGAAATCTCTGGCCAAGTTCAGCCATGCCAGCTGAGCCGGGGCCAATTGCACAGTGGGGAAACTGCAATGATTTGTGTGGCATACTTCCTTTCCCCGTGTCCTGGTTCCCACGCTATAATTGCCCTGAGCCCGGTTTCGGCCAGGAATTGAGGGTGGGGTGGGAATTATTGTTGTTGTTGTTGTTGTTGTTGTTGCTATTGTTGTTGTTGTTGTTATTTCCCTACTCTAGCAGCCCACATTTCCCTGCTCTCTTCTCTTCTTTCTGGTCAATTTACCTTTTATCTGCAGCCTATCTTCAGCTATAGTTCACCTCATTTATATCCCACCTTTCTTTGGCACGCACAAACCAAAAAGTCCAAGAAATACTGCCAAGTTTATTTTATTGCTACTTTCAGTAAGGATATGGATTTCCAGTCTGGAATTACAGCCATTCTGATTTTATCATAAAACAGCTTTTTTTCCTTTTTTTTTTAGTTTGCCAGGAACCAAATGGAGTCTTTCGATGTCTTGCAAGTAATTCATTTTATTCAAATTTCCAAGGAGTCTCTCCTGATAGTTTTTCATTAGAACTATGAGTTATTCATTCTGTGAGATTTTAGCAGTATTTCATTTATGTATTATCTAAGCATTTATTCATTTTTATACTGCCATTTCTCCAAAGGAGCTCAGGATAGCAAAGATGGCTTCCCTCTCCTCCTCACAATAACCCTTTGAGATAAGTAGTGAAAGTAGTAAAACTTTGTAATCCCATTTCTGCATTGTTTATATTCCTTGCTTTAGGTAGCTGGTTGTTCTCATTGCTTTCTAATTTTGTAATCCCAGTCCTATTGCATTGTTCACTGGATGCTTTAGGATGCGTGACTACATTGTTTTTTATTCTGTAATCCTCCCTGACTCTCAGTGAGAAACGTGGACTATTATAAAGTAAATAAATAATCTAGCCCGAGGTCCAGTTATGGCTGACTAACAGTTTAAACCCGCATCTCCCCAAGTTTTAGCCTAACACTTTAACCACTACACCATACAGATTATTACCTGCCTATTGTATTCTGCAAAGTGCAGGTATGCAAACATGTAAGCATTTCAGTTATATTTGATAGTATACATTTTGCAATAACGCTGATGATACAAAACAATTGTTCTTATTGGGCAGTTCTCAGTAGTCACCACCAGATGTCACTGTGTCCACATAGATGACTTCTGACCACACCTAAATAGTCTGGTACTAAATTAAACCAGGTACAAACCATGTAGTAAGGAGAGATGCAATAATACAATTTTCTGTACCCTTGGAACAATTAAGGGTACAAATTAAGAGCTTATTATCTAGGAATTTGAAAATTTGAAGACAAGCCCTTGGAAATACTGGATCCTTTCTCCAACACACAAGAGGATGTACTTTCCCCTTAATCTCTAAATCACAATTTCTAAATAACTTTTGCTCTTTCAATAAAAATGCATAACAAATCCTGGGTTGCAGCTTTTAACACCACTCTGCAAGGTGATCATAGGGATTCAGACACAAGCTCCCAAATTTGCAAGGGTGGGTAGCATTTATCTTTTGTTTCTCAGGAAAAAAAATACATGTCAAGAATGTTACCATGGCTACAAGTACACAATCATTAAATTATCTATTTTATTATTCTAAAAGATAAAGCTTTTCAGACAACATTTCACCTACTACATAACATGTAGGCAGAAGTATACAATACTATTGCCAAGTAATATCCCGCTGAACAGAGCCCTGCTGGATCAGACCAGTGGTCCATCTAGTCCAGCATCCTGTTTCACACAACAGCTAAATGTTGCCCTGGAGGGCCAAGAAACAGAGCACAGAGGCAGAGCCCTTCCCCTGATGTTGTCTTCTAGCATGGGTTTCAGAGGTTTACTGCCACTGAATATGGAGGTTCCCTTTACTAACCATGGCTAGCAACTGCTAATGGACCTCTCTTTCTAATCCCAAAAGAACACACGCCTCCTGATGGCGAATAATTTCTGCTCCAATTATAATGTGTACTGACTGGGATCATCATGTTGTGACTCTCCTCTTCTTTCCACTTAATTTTCTCCTTACAGTTTTTGTTCCATGCAAAGGAGGCGGCCAAAGTCAGTCGGCTGCCTCTCTCTGACTCTGTTTATTAGTAGTCATCATGGTGGATTGGGGCCATCGTAGTCTGAGCATTGTCCTCACTTTATGATGCGGATCTGTAGAAATTGTACCGTATGTAAAACTCCAGGCAGAACACAGATTGCAAACATACACACACTCATACCCATATCTGTCTACAACAGTATTGTAGATACAGAGGGGGATAGATACTTGCACAAGACAGGAATAGGTTAAGAAATTGAAGATGCAACTGGAAGCTAACCAAAGTGATTAACAATAAAACAAATCCTATCAGACTTACAGCCGGAATTCACAGTCATTCGATCTCTATGTAAAACCTCAGGGGAAACCGTTTGTGGTTTTGGAGTAGGCTGGCATCAATATGCTGGGGACACCCAGCTCTCTATTTCTCTATCCAGATCATTTGCTGATGTGGTAGAGGTCTTGGGTCACTGCCTGACTGCTGTGGTTCAGTGGCTGAAAATGAACAAGTTGAAATGGAATCCTGACAAGACAGAGGTAATGCTGGTCGGGAAGGGTGACATCTTGAAGGGCATGGGGCTTTCCACATTTGATGGGCTCCAGCTAACGTTCACTGACTCACTTAAGAGCCTAGAGGTTATACTGAATCCAGCGTTATTGCAGAAGCCAGTTAATACAACTGCAAAAAAAGCATTCTTCCGTCTTAATTTAGCCCGGAAGATAGCACCCTACCTTGACTGAGCTGATCTGGCCATGTGGATCCATGATATGGTTACCTTGAGGCTAGACTACTGTAATGAGCTCTACATGGGTCTGCCCTTAAAGTCACCTTGGAAACACCAGTTGGTACAAAACACTGCAGCCTGGTTACTATCAGCTGCTCGGTGAAATATTCATGTCACACCCATTATGCAGTCACTCCGTCAGTTACTGATCAGCTACTGGGTTCAATTCAAGGTACTGGTTATCATCACATAGAAAGCTTTTACTGGCCTTGGGCCCACATATCTGCAGGGTCACCTCTCCTTCTATGTGCCACTAGAACAGCTTTGCTTATTGGAACCAAATATTCTGAGGGGGCCACCCTGCAAATGGCAAAGATCAGCAACTACCCGCTGGTGTGTATCACCGGTAGAGGCTTCCACCTTGCGGAACAGCCTGCCTGAGGTTTCAGGAAGACTCCCACATGACTACCATTCTGCAGAAATACTCGGGAAGGCATTTTTATAAAGGGAATAGTAAATAAATAACCAATTTTAAAAGAGCACCAGAGAGAGTACATTACTTTCTCTGCCTAAGTAACTAGACTATACTTACGTGCATGTCACATGTATGAAATTTGGGCTTGTCATTTTGCACAAGCAAAATACTACATATCTACACTGCAACCTGGCAGGACTACAGATGTGAGACACTGGGATCTCTGGCCTCTGCCATGGTCAAGGGATCCCAATGGCCACTAGGAAGGTCCACCACCTCTTCCAGGAAGAACCCCATCTCCAGAAGAAAACCAGCTTCACCTACCGTCAATAAGATCATCATCAGCCGCTGAAAGCTTGCTTCCCCCCCCCCCCCATAAACTCTGCTTCAACAGCCAGTTTCACTGGCGTGTAGATGAGAAGGGAAGGGTAATCTAGTTTCTACTACTTACTAACAGCCTTGTGTTTGCTCTGTGTTGGTGGTTGGGAAAAGTGCCGTCAAGTCGCAGCCGATTTATGGTGAACCCAAAGGGCTTTCAAAGCAAGAGATGCTTGGAGGTGGTTTGCCATTGCCTGCCACCATGTGGGCTGAGAGAGTTCTGAGAGAACTGTGACTGGCCCAAGGCCACCCAGCAAGCTTCATGTGGAGGAGTGGGAAATTGAACCCGGTTCTCTAGATTAAAGTCCGCTGCTCATAACCACTACACCATGCTGGCTCTCAAAATATTGCGCCCAACATGTTCTATGTTAATTGCCTTTGCGATCACTTCTTTGAACAGCACAGTATAATTCAGCAACATAAAAAGTGTAAAGGTTATTTGCTTATATCAGACACGTATGCAGCCATTTTTTCTCTATCAAAATAAGAGATTTTTATTAGCGTTACTTTGCCTTCCTTTGCCTTTTATCTGGTTAGAAAAGGACAAAGGGATGAAATGAATAAGGATGTGTGGGAGTATGGAAGTAGAATGTCCTCTTTGCATAGGTCTGTCTCCTACAAAAGAAAAAAGAATCACTGCAACATGAAACTTATCAAAGATGGAAGTTTAAGTGTTACCATAAGAGGGTCAGATCACAGTAGGGAAAGTAGGACAGAAGAGGGCTGAAGGTACTAAAGGAAATGAAGTCATGCTGTCACCGAGAACACACATTCAAAGAAGTAAGTCTTAAAACTATTATTTCAACCATGCTTAGCCAGCTTTCTGCTAGTAAAACCTAGCAGAAAACAGGGCCCAGCAGAGATCAGCACATTTTGTTTGTGTTAACTGACAGCTAGATCAATGAACGACCATGACAAGGCATCAACTGATTTGCCCTTTTGCATCTCTTCTTAAAAGCATTTTTTGCAAATATTAGCAGCCGAGAGCAGAAAATTACAAGGATGTATTGCAGATCCAAACAACACTTATGCCTTTGTATTCTTCATCCTGCAAACAGCACTAGTAGCTTCTATCAGTTACTACTAATAAGATATTACATTAGCTATTACTCCTAATAATCTATTTTGATCCCGCCTTCCTTATAGGGAGCTTCACACTATAGTATAGTATAGTATAGTATAGTATAGTATAGTATAGTATAGTATTTTTTCTCTATAGAAGAGGTCTGCAACAATTTTTGAGTGCAGTAAACATGCTGTTCTCAATAATTAGGATTGCCTACAGCCTGGAGGGAAAAAATGTTCTGTTCCTTTAACAGAGGCTTAGTGGGATGTTATTTAACAAGTAACACCATTTGCCTCCATGCTTTCTACATGTTAAGCCTCTATTAAAGGGACAGGACATTCTTCTCCAGGCCTGCTGGCAACCTTAATTGTCACTCAGCACATTGTCAAGGTAATACTCCTGTTAGGCATATACGGCATTCCACCCCCACGTACACATACACACGACAGCATTCTGCCAGATAGTTTATCTGTGGCTCTTAGTTATGGTCATGTAGAATCAGCCTCACAGGCAGCTGCCTGTATAACTAGTGATGCTGCATTCCTGGAAAACTATGGATCCTGCTCACAGTGCCCACTATCCCTTGTTGAACACACCTTATTCTCAGTTTGTTTGCAATTTAAAATGAGCAATATTGAATGAATTTTTTAATCAGTGCAGTTGGTAACATTCTTGAACACACACAAGCACATAAGCTGCCTTATACTGAATCAGACCCATCAAGGTCCATCAAGGTCAGTATTGTCTACTCAGACCAGCAGCGGCTCTCCAGCGTCTCAGGAAGGGGTCTTTCACAACACCTCCTTGCCTAGTCCCTTTTAACTGGAGATGCCGGGGATTGAACCTGAGACCTTCTGCATCCCAAGCAGATGCTCCACCACAGAGCCACGGCCCCTCCCCTCGTCACACAGGCAGCCCATTCTTCATACAGCTATCATTTGTACATGCTCACGAACTGCTGGGGTTGATGGGAAATGTCGTTCTCTCAGCCCCCCTGCTTAAAATTTAGGAAGCCACCTACATTTGCTTCCAATTTGCTTTGGGGCCTAATTCAAGGTACTGACCTTTAAAGCCCTATGTGGCCTGGAACCAGCATACGTCAACGACTGCTTACTATGGTCATCTTCAGGGACCCAGCTTCAGGTGCTTCTATCATCTGAGGCAAGACAAGCAGCAACCTGCAAAAGGGCTTTCTCAGTGATGGCACCAAAACTATGGAACTTCTTTCCCATGGAAATTCATCAATCATTGTCTTCCACGAGCAAGTGAAGCGTTTCCTGTTTTGCGTGGCATTCATTCACTGACCTTTCTCCCTATTCATGTGTTTTGTCTAACTGTTGCTTTTAAGTGTTTTACCGACATGTATTTAAAAGCTGCTTTTAATGTTTTCAATTGTTCTCTGCCTTGGGGGCTCTAAGTTGGGTGGGAAGGCGGCATAATTAAAAACAAAACAAAACGAAAATTACAATTTCCACCAACCCAAGCGGGAGGTCATGCTAGGAAAGATAGGTTGTTTAAAGAGAAATTTCCCATGGCATGTTCTTTCTCCCTCCCTTCAGAAATTGCCTTTTCCAGTGAAAGCAAGGAAAATGAAGAAGAGATTTACAGATCTTCACCCTTAGTACAGACAACAGTCCTTCTCTATCAGCTCCTAGTTGGTGATGACAACCAAATATTACTTCCAGTCTCATCCCTCCAGCTCCCTCCAGCTCTCAAAGTATCAGGAGACCAAAATGTATTCTCTGGAGTATCGATCTGGCTATCTTACCACACATCTAAGTGTGTGGATGTGTTCTTAGAATAACACCTCTATACCCAGTGGTTGTTCCGTGCTCTCTACATAACCTCATCTTCGATGAATTAACACACCAAGTTGCCTGATTGTATCCCAGGAGACAGTGTGCCAGGGCACTGTGCTTCAAAACACACAAGATTTCCAGTCAGAACCGCTTGGGAGTAGTAGACGTGCAGGCGTCGGATCCGGCAAAGAAAACATACTGGCAAACATAAGCCACGAGGAATGCATCTAGTACATATTTCTATTGATTTAGCCAGATGGGTTTGATTCACATCAGTGACTATTTGGGGGGATTTGGACCCGTTTGCCCTGCCTGCTGATACAAATGTGTTCACCAATTGGCTCTTACTACTAATTATCCTTGCAGTAGGTCACAGTTTCCATAGCAGCTGGGTGTTTGATCTTCTATTCAGCAGGCTACTCTCTAATGTTTCCACAATTGTAATCCGAGTTAAACAAGCAAAAGACAAATACTGTGGGGTGTAAAAAGTATCTTAAGTACATGGTGATGATCGGATTTGCTATTGTTGAAGCCGGGCATTATGAAAGCTTTGAATGGTCTCAGTTGATGCCATTTAATAGGCAGCACAATTAATAATAACATTTAGCATTTCTATGACAGCCTGGTAAGGTATGCCCCTCTCTGTATCTCCCCTGGCCATCTGAAGGAAGCTAGGTAGGTAGTTATAGGAGAGACACAGCTTTCTCTATAGCAGAGCCTTGCCAAAAAGTTTCACCGTTTTTCCCACCGGCCTGGTGCTTGGCTAAATGTCCTTTCCCCCCTAAAGCAGACAAAAATTTGTAAATAACCATATTTGTCCATGTAAAATCCAAAACAAGAAATAGAATCCTTGTAATTCCTTTTATTGGTTCAACCAAAATGATTCAAAACATTGCACAATGTTTTGTGTCATTTTGTTTGGCATTTTAAAAAAGTATTAATTGATTTTGTTTCTTCCCCCGCCCTTTAACAATGGTTAGTGCCTTTTTTCCTAGTTCAATAGGTCTTAGGACAGAGTTCATGTTCATGTTCGCTCTCTTGTATTTTTCTCATTAGTTTAGTATTGTTTTCTTATATGTTCTCATTTGAATTGCTCTGAGGGTTTCCCTTTAAGAGGAAAAGTGGCATAGAAATATCTTTTTTTAAATGGGCAAGCAAGATTTTACTCCCCCCCCCCCGGGAACGAGATTCAGATGTAGTGCCTCCTTCAATCCACTCACTTGAACTGCAATATGCTTGGAAACAGAAACTTTATGATATACCATATTTTTCGCTCCATAAGACACACTTTTTTCCTCCTCAAAAGTGAGGGGAAATGTCCGTGCGTCTTATGGAGCGAATGCCGGCTGGGCGCGTGCGCGTCGGGACGGCGCGAGCCGGCGTTCCCCGCCACGACGGCCAGCTGGGAGGCAGGCGGTGCCACACAGAGCCGGCTGGGCGCATGCGCCGGCTCGCTCTGTGTGGCCCCGCCCGTCTCCCAGCTGGCTGTCGGGGACGGGAACGCCGGCTCGCGCTGTCCCGACGCACACGCACCCAGCCGGCATTCGCTCCATAAGACAAGTTTTAGAGGAGGAAAACAAGATTTTTTCTTGTTTTCCTCCTCTAAAAACTAGGTGCGTCTTATGGAAAGGTGCGTCCTATGGAGCGAAAAATACGGTAGATATTTTCACCCCAATGAGACCCAAAGCAACTTGCAACATTGTTAGGGTTGCCATGTCCCTCTACGCTACTGGCAGAAGGTTTATGGGGTAGAGACTGAGGAGGGCAGGGTTTGGGGAGGGGAGGGACTTCAATGCCATGGAGTCCAATTGCTAAAGCGGCCGTTTTCTCCAGGCGAACTGATCTCTATCGACTGGAGATCAGTTGTAATAGCAGGAGATCTCCAGCTAGTACCTGGAGGTTGGCAACCCTAAACATTATCTTCCCCTCCTCCATTTTATCCTTACAACCCTGTGATGTTGGTTAGGCTGAGTTTGACTGGCCAAGGGTCACCCAGGGAGCTTCCATGGCAGAGTGGGATTTTGAACATGGTTGTCCCAAATCCTAGCCCACCACTGTAATCACCACACCATGCTGGCTCTCAGGGCAGCAATAAGCTTGGAAGTAGGAACTTTCCAGCTCATGGCTCACATTCTTAGTCACAACCCTGCCCCAGCCCCGTGGCCAAAGGCTGACAGGATGATTGCTAGGTTCTAGTGTTCATCCTTCCTCTAATTTGTATTCTTAGGGAACTGATTTGCACTTTCGTGATTTATTGCCTTCAACAATAAAGGCTAGAAACTAACTGCCATTGGCTTTTTACTTCAGTGATTTCTAAAACCTAAAGGGATGATTCGTTTGGGTCATGATAATCTCATGATCATCACAGTTTATGACTACGAATGCATGAATATGCCCTCTTTTCACGCCTTTACTCTGCACTTCTTCCAAGGATTTCAGATTGGAATGTGCAGTTTTCCCTGCCTCCATTTTATCCTCACACCAACTCTGTGAGGAGGCTTAAGCTGAGAGAGTGTACTGACTGGCCCAAAGCCATCCTGTAACCTTCATGAGAGGGAAGGGGTTTGAACCTATGTCACTCTAGTCCTGGAATTAACTGGTTGTAGTGACCATATCATCCCAGTCTTGTTCTCTCTATACTGGCTCCCAATTTCCTTCTGGCCCCAATCCTAGGTGCTGGTATGTACCTTTAAAGCCTTATACTGCTTGAGGCCAGCATACTTTAAAAATGGCTTTCTCCCATATGAACCTATCTGTCTATTCTAGTCATATTTAGAGGCTCAGATTTGGGTGCCCTCCGCCATCTAAGGCTAGACAGGAGGCAACCCAAGAAAGGGCCTTCTTGGTCATGATGCCAAAACTTTGGAACCCCCACCCATTTCCCTCAATTCTTCACCTCTCTCAATTTTTGTCATCCACCAGTGGACGAAGACTTTTTTGTGTTGTTTTGTTTGGCATTCCTCATTACTCTTCTTAGCCCTTGTCCCAGTTTTGGCATCATGTGGCAATGAATTCACAACAGAGAATGGTCATCATGTGGATGCAGCCAGAAAAATCAGGACTAGAAAAATCTTTAAATATACAAACTAATCTTCGTAGGAGGGTGTCTGCTGTCATTGCTAGCTGGCTATTCTACCATTTGGATAGTATAAAAAGAAAGTAAAGGTGGGCTACCACGGAATGGTTTGAGAAATGTGTACATTAAATATTTATTTTAATTAAAAATTAAATGCCTGCCTCTTCAGGCTAAATGAACATTCCCTTTCCCCCTAAGCAACAACTGGAATACATCATTTATGGTCCATTTGATGTTTTGGGGAATCTTAAATCATTTCAATACTCCACATGAAAAACAACAACGAAGTCCAGAAATACAAAAACAACAATGAAAAGTACTGGTTAAGCTGAAAATGTTGAGGCGGTTGACTTTTTGTTCATTATTATCATTCTCTAACAGGGTCCATCTACACAGCACTTTCATTAACATTATGTGTCATGGGCTACTTGCAAAATTCTCACTCTTTCCACATGGAAGTACTTTTAATGTAGCAGAATCATGAAAGAGCCATGAAAGCAAAAACAGTGCAACCGATACAACCTCTGATGTGGTCAAAGCACATCATTTCAGACTTCAAAGACATACAAGCGCCCAAGAAGCTATTTAAGAAACAGCCTCTTGATAAAACAGTCCACTAGTTCATCTATGAAACTTTTACTAAGGCTGCAATGCTAAAAGAAGCATGCACACAATGGGGAAGGGGCCTATAGTCTGTTAAGCAACCACTCACACTGACAGCAAACTTGTTCTGCTCAATTTAATGCAAACTGACACTTGGACAGTTACAACCAAAATGGTAGCTTATAGATGTCAAGCACTGAGCAACTCACACTGGACTACCGTAAGCCTGGATTCTAAAGACAGGTTTGGCCAATATCGATTCCAACACCCTTTGAACCCTTTCAGTCCACTAGATTAAGGCCACTCCTTAAAGCAACGTGACTGCTCATATTGCTTTATCCCTCTATTCTGAGTCAGCCAAAAACCAGAACAACAGAACTATATTCACTTTCCTTAAGATTTACAGCCCGTTCCTGAGCTCTTGGCCGAAAAGACCTCAGGAGGAGCACAAGTGCCCATGCTGGCATCCAGGCTGCTTGCGCCGGCGCCTGAGCCACTTGCACTACCACAAGAGGCAGGGATGCCGGCGTTGGGGGGCTCACGCCGGCCTCTCTGTGCTGCCATGGCAGCGCAACCCAGGGATACCAGCTTGGCCTCCCGCCGGCATCCTACCGGCGCAAAGCCCCAAGCCAGCATCCCAGGAGTGTTCGCGGGGCATTCCCAGAGGTGGGGCTGCCAGCAGGCAGCTTCTTGACCCCTTTTGGGCCGGGAGCGCCCCCCTTGAAAACAGCACTGCTGCGCCAGGTTTTTGCTGGTGCAGCCTCGCTGTTTTCAATGGCGCTTCCACTCAGTCATCTACGTATTCCGCCTACCTCTCTATTCTTTCCATCCTCACTCCTGCATTTAATGGCAATTTAGCACTTTTTCTTTGCCATGCTTGTTTGTATGGTATTTTTCCATGTTGCCATGAGACATTTGAAAATCTGATCACGGACGAGTTCTTGTCTGCAGCTTGTTCTTTTGTATTTAAAGCATTCTGTTCTTGTTCTTATTTGTTTTGTGCATAGACAAACCGAAGCCTCTTGAACAGCATTATTGTCCCTAGGTTTACATACAAAGTAACAACCCACAATATTTAAAAGTAGATATGCAGGACACTATCCATTGTCGCCCAGATGCAGAATGCAATTAATTTACACATGTGCATATACACAAATGGAGATGCAAACCTGGTTCGTCGTAATGTATATGTTGAGAAACCTGGTTCGTTGTAATGTATATGTTGAGAAAGGTGCTTTGAATATTACTACACATTGCAAAAATATGATCAGCTGAAGACTGCAAAGCCACAGAATGCTGATGTAATACTCTGTCATGTGAAAAGCCCTCTACCAGGCCCTGTACAGTGTGCCTAAAAGGCAAGAGGCATATTGAACTACCAGCAATGGGACTTGGTTGTCTCATTCTCTGCACCCCTATATTAACTTCCCTATATTAGTAGAAATATCATACATCCAGAAGTTAGTTTGTGGTCAGCCTCCAACTTTGTCCCCATTTAGAAACTTAGGCTAATTGCAGCAATGCAAAGTTACTTCATAAATTATACTACCGAGTAAATCAGACATCAAGGGTTTGACCCTAAGAAATTCAGTAACAAAACATTTTGTAAACACCATGACAAATACCAATGTATGCATGTTTTTAGAGCTTTTATATCTGCCACCACTCATTTTTCCCTCCTAAATTCTAAACATTCTATAAATAATAAAATAGATATCTACATTTTCATGCAGGCCAAGGTTCATGTAGGAAAACACAGATGCCTTAAACTGCAGGCACTGTGTGTCCTGATTAACTAATATGTAAAGTAACCACGTAATGAAACTGCATTTCTCCAAAGCGTACTACACAAACCCTAATAGTCAGCTATAAAAGGAACCATATTTGTCTTTAAGTCCCAAATAGCTGATTGCAGTTCACAATACTGCTCAGCATTTAAGAACTGACAGCAAACAGCACTGAGCGGCAGTTATCTTCTCAATGCTAGCACTGTATTAATGGCCTGACATCCTAATCTTTGATTCCATGGTACACCTTTGCATCCCTGATTGCACACACATTTCCAAGGTGGCATGATAAATTGCTCTGTGTACGTCTGTACAAAATACATATTATACAAATGTGTTTTCAGCCTACTGAAATACTAGCAATGGCAGCTCAAAAGCAGTTCCCTCTGTGAACCAGTAATGTTTGGATGTACACCAGCATCAAATTCAGAACTATTTTTAAATGATTCATCCATATGACACATTTTGTATCCTTTCAGTGTAGTCGCCTAAGGGCAGACTGGTCATTTAACTTAGCAGATAAATTTCCCAGTAGGCCACTGATTTTAGAGAGCCATTGGTGGCCCAGCTCCAGCAATACTGCCAGTGCCTCAGGGGCTCAGACCTTTCATTGGTAATCGGCATCAGTTCTCCAGTTGTCTCCTCTGGCACCGTTGCCATTTTGTGGGATGATGCAAAGGGAGAGGCAACGCCTATTGTTGGCGCCACAGAGTTCTGTGTCCCCCGAATTGCTGGATAACAGGGCTTCTCAGCTGGGCTTGTTCCAGGGCCACTTTCATTTCCCAGTCGTTTCATCCCACTCCTTGTCCAGGCTCACTGTCGAGGCTGGATCATGCTCTCAATCAAAGTGCAAACAGTACTAAGATTGACAGAGCAATGACTGGACTCTAGATATCGCAGCTTCATGAGTTCAGCATGGTTGCCCAAGCAATTATTTTGCAAAGCAAGGAGGGAGGCATTGTGTTTGATTCTACCCCCTGCAGCAGCCATTTTGGGTGTGTCTGGAGCTGCCACTTTGGAGCGGTGCTCATCATCCTCTCCCAAATTCCAAAGGTGCCGTTGGGCCTTAAAGGGTTGGGGGGGGGGCTACCCTAGGGTTTCTATATACCACATTGACTCTTTTCCCATTTTTTTTTAAATTTCCCAAGTGCAAAACACTGACAGTGCATTCCTAAAGAGAGTTACTCCAGTCTAAACCCATTCATTTCAATGGGCTTGGACTGGAGTAACTCTCCTTAGGAATGCGCTGTAAGATAGAATCATAAAGTTGGAAGGGACCACCAGGGTCATCTAGTCCAACCCCCAGTAGGCATGGGGGGGGCATTCAGTCCAAAACTGTTACCAACCCCTCTTCAACTGGTATTCCATTTTTGAAAATTTTTAAAAACTTACACTTTGAGGGTCACTGGGCGGGGGGGACCAGTAGAAAACACCTTTATTGGTTTTCCTGCCACTGTGTTTCTGTCCATATAAATCAATGTGTGGATTTTCGGATATCTGCACAAATGTTGTACAAAGCAATGCAACTCAGGCATGTGGTTGAACTGATTTAAAAATCTTGATGCGTTTGAACCTAATTAAGCCCACTAATTAAGCTACAGTATTATTTTGGGTACAGTTATTCTGGCCATATTCTCTCAACCAACAAACTGGCAGGGCTTTCGAGAGTCACAAAGATTCCAGGAAAAAGGCTTTCTAGGACTCCATATTCTCTCACTTTAACCCTTTGCTTAACTGAAAAACAGAACAGGAGCTGCCAACCTTTTATTTAATTAGGACTGCTCCTGAGTAATGCTACTAAAACACACACATATATATACTTCCTTGTTAAAATATTAAATTTGCTTCCCCCGTCCCTTCACAGAGAGAGACCTGTGTCTTTCTCCAAATTCCTGAAGAATGACAAACCATAATGGCTTTGTGGGGAAATAAAGTGGTGGTGAGAGGATCGAATGGAAAAAAAACAAAACTTCAGCATTGTCTCTGTCTATTTCGCCTCAGCGGTCTAAAAGGCTCCTACAACTGTTTGCTGGTTTTACTAGCAATTCACCTCAGCAAGGAAAGATCTGCTGTTATGAGCAGGGGATACTGCTTTTGCTTAACTAGGGGAGAAATACAGATCTTCCCTACTGTGTTCTGATCTTCCTGTTGAAGCAGAAAGCGTATGGGTATGTAGGAGAAGCCCTGTGGTGCAGAGCGGTAAGCTGCAGTACTGCAGTCCAAGCTCTGCTCACAACCTGAGTTCGATCCCGACGGAAGTCGGTTTCAGGTAGCCGGCTCAGGGTTGACTCAGCCTTCCATCCTTCTGAAGTTGGTAAAATGAGTACCCAGCTTGCTGGGGGTAAAGGGAAGATGACTGGGGAAGGCACTGGCAAACCACCCCGTAAACAAAGTCTGCCTTGGAAATGTCGGGATGTGACGTCACCCCATGGGTCAGGAATGACCCGGTGCTTGCACAGGGGACCTTTACCTTTATGTAGGAGATTAGGTAAAGATAGTCCCCTGTGCAAGCACCGGGTCATTCCTGACCCATGGGGGGACATCACTTCCCGACATTTACTAGGCAGGCTGTGTTTACGGGGTGGTTTGCCATTGCCTTCCCCAGTCATCTACAAATTCCAGTGTAGCCTCCTCCTCTTCCTCCTTTTATAAGAATGGCTATCTCTTTAGAGGCAGGAAGAAACAATGCAGACTTGGCTGACACCACAGTGATTGTTTTGCCTGAGACTCAAACGCTGCATTTTGCAGGCAAGTGAAATAAAACAACATCAACAGCAAGGAGGATCGAACACTACTGTCAGAGTAGTCACTGGAATATGTATCTGTTAACAAACTCCGCAGCAGTCCTTTATCTGCAGGTGTGAAGGCGCCGAGGAACAAAAACCCTCATGCTGTTATACACTTCAGGAATGTCAGCATTATTGGTATAATCAGTAGCACGATTTAATGCCTGTTTCATTAGAAACAGCCTCAATGCAATCTTGTCAAGAGTCGGAACAGACGCCTTAATCATACAAATGGCATGGTATAGTTCTACTAATGCTATGCTGCTACTCCTTTTTCACGCTATTAAAAAACAGCATGGAAAGAATACAGAGGCTAACATTTATTATTCCAGGATTATGATGAAATCTTCCACCCTGCACATAGCTAATTATGTAGGTCACATGTTTAGAAAATGGAGTACCCTCAGTACCTTTAGCACATTGCAGGAACCATTCATCCTATACATATGTGGGGGGAGGCTTGTGTTGACATGGAGAAGGGAAATTCTGTCACAGAGAAGAACAAAAGGTAAATGGGACGCCGTTGTCAGCTGGCTAAGCCACTGCTCATTAATCTGAGAAGGCTGGCTGTCAAAGTCCAGACGGCCATCGCCTGCTGTTCTGCGCACCCTCAGGAAGCGCTGTGCGTGCAGTACAGAAACGTGATTGATAGCTGGGTTGAAAACCCCTTCATGGAACTGAGCAAAATGCTCCTATGGTCTCCCATCCAGTGAAGACTCAGAATATTGGCTCATCTCCAAAAACAGGGAGATACACTGACCATGGGGGATTTCTCTTTCAAAACACACAGAAATAATGATTGGCTGGTCTTACTTGTATAACTCTAAAGGCACTGACTGACTGTATTCCCTTGACTATGTATCAAGTCCAGTTACACAGTCAAAGGGATGAAAGGTTTCTAGTGACTTGTTCTCAATGTTAGTTTCCTGTGCACCTAGTTTCCTGTGGAAGGGCCGTTAACGCCTTGATTCAGCTTGCATTTAACAGTAGCCGCATTTGATATTTTTAGTTTGCTTTGACTGTTCTCCAGTGGCAAAGCAGCCCAAGTATCTTTCGATTTGACAAAAAATAAATAAGCTACAAGAAAATTGAAATAATCACATCCCTGTTTTGCAATGGTAATGCACAGCACCTGTCTGTATCTGCTCACTGGATGCTGGGGGGAGGCTGTATTGCCCCTGGCAAGGCAATCTCCTGGGTCCCCTTCATGTTCTATTTCCATAGAGACTGTCCTTACCTCTCTTTGTCTCAGCTCTTCCTCAATGTAATGTTTCAAGCTGCCTCATTTGTAAACAATTTCAGATGTGACCTTTTATTTTGTCATATTTGTCAACAGGGTGTCTGTTGTGGGGAGGGGAAGGGAAGGTGATTGTAAGCCGGTTTGATTCTTCCTGAAGTGGTAGAGAAAGTTGACATACGAAAACCAACTCTTATTATCCTTATTCTTAGCCTTGTCCTGAATTTACAAGCACACTTACAGTGCAATCCTATGCAATCCTATCCATTCACTGAAATGAATTAGCCTAGCCTGGAGTAATTCAGGATTGTGCTGTTAGGCATATGGGGTAGGGGCCTTTCTACCCAGAAAAACTGTCAATAATTTCATACTGGTCCTAATGAGAATACTGGATTTTGATGGGTGACATTCTTAGAATATTGCTCAGCCAATTCTTCTACCACATGTCCCTGCTTTTTGTCCACAGTCTCCTGCCCTCCCTGGCAGGTGTAGATCTCAAACCAGGCCTAGGGATGAGTTAAGGGTAGGCTTGCCAGGCCTCTGCCTGGGGCAGGGATGCCTCATCTTGGGATTCCTCTCCCCATTGCCCATCAGCTGGACAGTGGGGGGACTTACTAGCAGCAAAGGGAGGCCTTGGCTGGTGTTGCTGGGAATGCACCAGTGTCACTTCCAGCTTGCACTGGAAGTGATGCCATCACATTGCCACTGCTACAGGATGCTCTGGTATTTGAGCAAAATCTCTATGGCAAAAATGACTTCTACCATAGAGTCTTTGTCCAAATACCAGAGCGTCCCCATGTCACTGGTAACATGATAATGTCATTTCTGGTTAGGGTTGCCTGGTCCCCCTTCGCCACTGGCAGGAGGTTTTTGGGGCGGAGCTTGAGGAGGGCGGGGTTTGGTGAGAGGAGGGACTTAAATGCGATCGAGTCCAATTGTCAAAGCGACCATTTTCTCCAGGTGAACTGATCTCTATCGGCTGGAAATCAGTTGTAATAGCAGGAGATCTCCAGCTAGTACATGGAGGTTGGCAACCCTATTTCTGGTGCATGCCCAAAGTGACATCGCCACATCACCAGCAACTCCGGCCTTAGCCTCTCTTTGCTACCAATAAGTCCCCTCCACCCCTCATCAGTTACCAGGGGGTACCTGGCAACCCTTGTTAAGACAGGGCAGTGATGGTGGTAATGCCACAAACAGGATTTAAAGCCAGTGTCTCAGATTCCATGACGTTGCTCTCCTTGCATTTCTCTCTGGCTCTTGCTCCCTCTGCCACTAGCATTTCTGGATGTGTAAAGGCTCCTTGAAAAAAATATTGATCCTGTACATGCAGAAGTGTTACAGAAGGGAGGCAAGTAAGGTTGCCAGGTCCCTCTTCACCACCAGCAGGAGGTTTTTGGGGTGGAGCCTGAGAAGGGCGGGGTTTGGAGAGGGAAGGGACTTAAATGCCATAGAGTCCAATTGCCAAAGCAGCCATTTTCTCCAGGGGAACTGATCTCTATCAACTGGAGATCAGTTGTAATAGCAGGAGATCTCCAGCTACTACCTGGAGGATGGCAACCCTAGAGGCAAGTGCTGTAGAGGCCAGAGAGGTGTGAGAAGAATGAAGTCGCAGGATCCAAGCCATGAGGTTGAGGCAAAAGACGTACTTAGAAGAAGTAAAATAAACCGCCTTGGAATGCTGTCATGCATATTTCCTCACAGCTGTTGGCCTTCTGGATTCTAGGGAGTTGCTAAAATATAATGCCTTCAAATCACTTTCACTTCTGACCCACCAACAATTTGCCATTAAAATAAAACTCTATGTTCAATAAAATATAGGCACTGGAGAGGAAAACTAGATGCATCTCTTAACAGTGGTGCTGTACTGTTCCTTGTCTGCTGTTTGAAAATTAGACTATACTGATGAACGATCCTGTTTCAAAAGCTTTGAGCAGTTGATGCTTTGTGTAATGTCCTTGAATCAACAGATCCAGGTTTTCACACTGCAGTCAAAATCTGATGAGCATCAGAACCTCTGGGTTGAAGGTTGAGGGCAGTAAACATTTCAAGCTAATTGCAGCATGATATGGATTCAAATTATATCCATAAAGGTTTAATATGCCTTTTTAACAAAAGGCGCCTAGGTCTTTTATTCTTTATTTTGTAACGGTCTAGGTCAAGGATCCCCAACATGATCCTTGTGGGCACCTTTCCTGGCGCATGCCAAGTGTTTTGAGAAAGTGGGCACTGCAGCGCCAGGTGGGGCTTTTGCCCAGCAGGGCTTCTGATTGGCCACTGGAAGGCTAATTGGCTTGTGTAGATTTTTTTTTAATGTTGCTTTGGCAGCAGCTGCCACCATTGCTAAAGATCTTCACCATGTGATTGTAGGTAAGCTGTGTACATGCAAGAATTTTTTTTAAAACAATATGCTCATTTTAAAAGGCATCCTGCTAAACACAGCTTCTTCCTGAAATGTTGAAGAGTTACTATTAGGAATTACGCAGGGCCTCATTCCCTGACATTTGTGGTTGGCTATGCCTCCTGTGGCAACCATTTGTGGTTGGTTCTGCCTCCTGCGGCAGCCGTTCTGTGGTTGAGCCTCTACCACCCTGGGTCAGAATTCCAAAGATGCCCACAAGCTCAGAAGGTCTGGGTCACTGAAGACGTCAAATACCAATCAAAATCTACAGAATTAGAGATCTTCATGCAGTAAAAAGAATGCAAATGTAATAAATGACGAAAGTCAGTTCTTATTTAGACAGTCTGGACAAGAGCAGCCAGTAACACTCAAAACAAGGATCGGAACTTAACAGTCAATATTCAACATCAGTTCTCTGAGATACTGACATCCTTAAGCTGAATATATTTGCTTGGTTCCATTAATTTCATTGGAATATACTTCCAACAATTCATAGAGTACAGATTCAGATGAATTAGCTGACTGGAGGCGCGCTTCCCCACACTTACACAATCAGTTAGAGGAGATATGGGGCCGGATGCAGCAAGCAGAGCCCTGCCAGAGCCCACAGCCAGGCCCAATGGATCCCAGGGGCATGGCTACAGCAAAGGAGGCATTAGGGTTGCCCGGTCCCTCTTCGCCACCAGTGGGAGGTTTTTGGGATGGAGCCTGAGGAGGGCGGGGTTTGGAGAGGGGAAGGACTTCAATGCCATTGAGTCCAATAGCCAAAGCGGCCATTTTCTCCAGGTGAACTGATCTGTATCGGCTGAAGATCAGTTGCAACAGCAGGAGATCTCCTGCCACCACCTGCAGGTTGGCAACCCTAGGACGCATGGTAGGGCTTGGCCCCATATGGGATAAGCCCAGAAAAGGAGACCAGATTCAGAGCACCTGGTAGGGTGGAATATGGGAGAGGCAGTTCCAGCTTCACCAAGCCTGAGCGTGCTGAAGGCAAATTCCTTTAGAGGAGGCTGCAGAGGGGGTGCAGGATGAAAGGCTCAACCACTCCCTGGTCTGCAAAGGGGGAGGACGTGAACAGGGAGAAAGAGAGGGAACTGGGTAGAAGCAATCCCTCCTTCTCTATGTCCATCTGAGGACTGCCTAAGACCCTACCAGGGAAGAAGGGAGCCCTGGAGGGTGCCACAGCTCTGGCCTCTGCCTCTGCACCGCAGGAATCAGACATTAGCCTTATATGATACCACAGTCCTGCCCCAAATACTGCATCAAATGCTCATACAAAGGAAATTCACAGCAGTCATCTGTGCCACTCTCCCAAAAGCTCAACCTGTGGGTTGGTGTATGCTTATAAAAAGCACAGGGTGTACACTGGGCCTAAAACAAGAAGGGGCAGTTGCAGACATTCCCCCACACTTCTGCAAGTTTTGCTCCTCCACTCGCTCAGCAGTGTCGAGGAGATTTCTACTGATTCCCTTTCCTGTTGCTGACCTCTATATATAATATTGTGCTGTTCCCTGAAATCCCCAAATCTTCAGGAATTAAGGGGTGTGTGTCAAGGGCAATACCGGGATGGCAAAGGCAGCAAAGATCCCTTCTGTAAACTTGCTATATTTATAGAAGGAGTGGATTCAACCCTATGTTGCATGTAAGATTTAGGAAAACTTTATACCCTTATAACCTAACCAAATTCTGTTCAATTCTAGGAAGAACACACCTTTCTAATTGTATTGTTAGGGCTTTATTGGTCTTGGATTGTATTAAATCAATTTGGTTTGGTATTGTTAGGGCCACTTCACACATTTTAGGAATGTTTATACTTAGATACGTATACCACGGGTACTTGTGATGATCCCTATAACATGTTAGAGCTGTATTATTTTTTAATTAGCGTTATTTTTGGGGGTTGCTAACTCCAGGTTGGGAAATTCCTAGAGATTTCATGGTGGATCCTGGGCAGGACAGGATATAATGTCATAGACTCCATCCACCAAAGCAGCCATTTTCTCTGTTGTCTGGAGATCATCTGTAATTCCAGAAGATCTCCAGGCCCCACCTGGAGGTTGGCAAAGTTGTTATTTGCTCCTTTGCAGGGCTGCACATGCAGTATTCCAACAGGGCAAATAAAAACCCCAGAGCCATTTCATGTCAGGAAAATGGCATGGGAGGAGGCTGGAGCCCTTTCTCCCCACCACCATGCTGCCATCCCAATTATCCCAGCGTGGTGTAGTGGTTAAGAGTAGTGGTTTGGAGCGGTGGACTCTGATCTGGAGAACCAGGTTTGATTCCCCACTCCTCCACATGAGCGGTGGAGGCTAATCTGGTGAGCTGGATTTGTTTCCCCGCTCCTACCCATGAAGCCAGCTGGGTGACCTTGGGCAAGTCACAGCTCTGTTAGAGCTCTCTCAGCTCACAGGGTGTCTGTTGTGGGGAGGGGAAGGGAAGGTGATTGTAAGCCAGTTTGAGTCTCCCTTAAGTGGTAGAGAAAGTCGGCATATAAAAACCAACTCTTCATCTTCATAACTGGCACCTGCAGCACTTGGGAAACCAAGTTCCTCACATCTGCCATGCAGCTGCTGAGAAGGCAAGTTGGTTTGGGGTTTTTTCAACCTGACTTGTGGAGAAAGGTTTCGTGCATTCTGGGCCTCCATCAGCCTTGGGAAGACATCTCTTTTGAAGTGTCTTTGCAATTCCACCCCAGAACCATTTGACATGTGATGGTCAATTAGAGTTATTTTATCACGAGAAAACATTATTTGACAAGTAACCCCAACTTTACGATGATCTTTGTGTGTACATTGCCAGCTGCAGAAGCAACAGCGAGACTTTAAATGCTATGCTGTGAAGGGACTATTTCTCAGGAACACTGAAATGGAGAAAAATCTCTACCGGATGCATGACAGTGACACAAAGTGAAATACTAAAGAAACTTTATATGGTGGCTTCAGCAGCTGAAAGCGAAGGAATGTATTCGTCTAAAGAAATCAATTAGAAGAATCAACCCTTGCCAAAAGAACCAGACTTAATGGTATTTGGCATTAATTATGCATCCTTTTCACCTTCAGAACACGAGATGCAATACCTCTGCCCTTAACAGTTAGATGGTTAATTGTGGCACAAAGTTTGTTCAGGAGAACATTTGAGGGAAGCAGTTAATTCCTAATCACTTCTCGATGACTGACAGAACTCTCCTCTAAGAATTACCTCAATTTCTTACAGTACTGCGCTAAACAGTGTAATGCTGCACACTTAAGACATCTCTTACTAACTGTTACTTTTATTAATACTCATTGCACAAAATAGTTGACCAAGAGCAGGGGCCACATTTCCATGGCAATCATTGCACAGAATCTGGTCTTGCCTGTGCTGGAAATTCACCTTGGCTGAGGACAGCAAACCTTTGGTTGCGTCTATAAACTCAGAATGTAAATTCCACTGCAGTGCGTGATTTCAGTTCCAATAATAAATAACAGAACATTATATGAAATCATGCAGACAAACATATATGGACAAAGGTTTATCTTGCAAGCATCACCATTATGTTCCATTTGCAAAGAGTCACATACTCTTTGTTTTTGTATGCCAACTTTCTCTACCACTTAAGGGAGCCTCAAACCGGCTTACAATCACTTTCCCTTCCCCTCCCCACAACAGACACCTTATGAGGTAGGTGGGGCTGAGGGAGCTCTAACAGAGCTGTAACTTGCCCAACGTCACCCAGCTGGCTTCGTGTGTAGGAGTAGGGAAACAAATCCAGTTCACCAGATTAGCCTCCGCCGCTCATGTGGAGGAGAGGGGAATCAAACCAGGTTCTCCAGGTTAGAGTCCACCACTCCAAACCACCGCTCTTAACCACTACACCACACTGATATTAGACTGATATTGTTCCTTAGTTTTGCTACAACAAATAGGCCTGGAGTCTAACATTATAACAACAACAACAACAACAACAACAACAACAAAGTGCCGTCAAGTTGCAACCAACTCTCAGCAGCGTCTCTTGGGGTTTTCAAGGCAAGTGATGAGCAGAGGTGGTTTGCCATTGCCTTCCTCTGCAGAGAAACCCAGGTCTTCCTTGGTGGTCTCCCATCCAAGTAACCGTGGCTGACCCTGCTTCGCTTCTGAGCTCAGGCAAGTCTGGGCTATTCAGCGGACAGAATGATTTGCCTTGGGAAGTGGTATGAGGAAAGGATTCACTCCTCGCCCTTTGTTCCAGCACTAACACCCTGATCCACTGGGTCCACCACCAAGGCTGCTCTTGGGATTTTTCTTTAAAGAAAGGTCCAAAAGTCACCATTCAAAAATATTAATAATCTCCTTGATGAACCCATCTTATATCTAAAATATAACTCCAGATGCTGACTGGAATGGCAGCATTTTTAGAAATAAACCATGAACCACAGTGTGGAAGTGAATTCCATGCCACTCCTACATATAACCAGGGGTATAAGACACACCACACATGCACGCTCATCAGGAATATACATGAACGACTGGCTATACTGCCTGTTCACCATTATGCTGTCTTATCAGGTGTCCTGTTTTAATATTACTTGCTGTTTCCCTCTCTCAGACAAAATGGAGGAGGGAAAAACTCAGTTAAGAAAGGTTCAGCCTGGTTTTGCAACTCACTATTTCTGCCTGCTGGTAATGCAAATATGTCCGTTTTTTTTTTTTACCCAGGTAAAAGTTTAGTGCCCTAACATGGAACCAGTTTGTTTTATGGCTAGACAATGGAGGCACCAGCAAGAAGCAGGTCTGCCAAACCACTGAGACTGCCCTGGCGAACAATGTGATGCTCACCAATTAGCAATTTGTAAAGAAGGAACCTGTCCAACTGTGGAAGGAGCCAGCAAACTGACAATAATGCGATCTATTGACCTTCTTCACATGGAAAAGTCTCTCTCTTCCCCAGTGCCAGAACTGCACTCAGATTTCCTCTAATAGTTCCAAGCGCAATCCAACCCTATACTGAAGGAGTGGACATTACATTTCCCATAGAGGATCCTGATGCTCTTGCATTCACGATGCTGAATGGGAGTTTTGTCTTCTCTAAGTGCAGCGTTATGCCTTAGATGAAGCAGTGACATTTAGAGTAGGAACAGAATGTGTTTCTTCTCGTTGCTTGTATTCTCGCTTGGTTTGGGGAGGCGGCAGTCACCACAGTATCGTCAACCGGGGTAAACAGTTTAAAACCTAATGGAAATGCCAGCTCAGACAGCATCTTTTTTTCCTAGTGTTTCAAACTTAATTAGAATGAATTGCAACTGCACTTATGACCATTCCAATCCTTCATAAATCTCATTTTAGAACATGACAGTCCATGCGCTGTTGTCCTAATAGCGACGTGACTTCTGTGGTTTTCACACCCCACTTCCAAATACCTCTGTCGTTATTTAAACATCAGGGTTTAGGCTTCCAAATTAGCTTTATAACATGCACACAAATATACAAGCATGCAGATTTTTTAAAAAAAACCCTAAAATTACCACATATAGATGGTCCAGGAGGATGGTTGTCAAACTTGTCATACATTGTGACTGCAGACATTACTATAAGGGTGGTATTTGCAACAAACATAATAACAAATCCCAATTGTGTGTAAACCCTACTTTGTTTGCTTCTTGGGTTCTTCCCACCTCCCCGTGAGATGGACAGGATATCCTTTCTGAACTGCCAAATCAGGCCAAGTGGCTACAAGAAAGAGTACTATTGAACAAACAGCGTTGTGTTTTTTTCAGCTCATACCTCACAACAAACCATAATTTGTTCAGATTGTGGTTTGTAAAGCAGCTGCAAGCTCCTTGATTGATCTATATTCAGATGTCACAACTAACGGGGGGGGGGGAATCAAACCACTGTTCATAAATCACAGCTTATCATAATGTCTGAACGCAACAAGTGATTCTAAAAGACAAAACAAAATGCGTATAATACACAATCCCCTCTAGCATAAAGTCTCAGAAGAACCTAATTCACCCAACCAGCATTCAATCTGCATGAACCTTTGCATCCTAGCTCTTCTGGAGTATTATTGTGCCTTCTGTCTTACAGCAGTAGCTATGCTTCTGCAGTCGCCAGTCTTATAATTGGTGTGAAATACATCAACGTTCAATCGTGCCAGTCCAGCTTTCTATGTGTAATTTCTGTTCTGTCATTATCCTATAATTTATTTATCCATTGAAAGCCCCAGAATATGCACCCAAATCAGATGAAAACATGGGTGTTGCCATGTTATCTGTTGATATAATTACCAGGGTTCAAAACTCTTTACTCAAAACTGGTCCCAAGCAGTGATCAGCTGCCTGTCTGACTTGTGCTCTGTTCACCAGTGGTGAGCAGCTGTTAAATATTCAATGAACTGTTCATCTGTGTTTGAACAGATCACAAACAACAATGCAAAAAGACACCTCCCCCCACCAGCTGCTGCCTTCCTATATGGCTTGCCACATTGTCTAGAAGTACAAAACATTCATATTTCTCAGTTAGTGATTTACAGTTGTGAGGTGTCTCCTTGTTGCTGCCTACCTCAGCGATCATTAGTGGCACAGGCAGGTGAACTTTCCAGATCTGTCGCACACTTCCTTTTAACCAACCCACTTAACAGAATGTGGGAATCATCCTTACTCTGCAAGAAACAGTTTGTATAATCTGGAGATCAACTCACAGGAAAGAAATCTACTGGAAGATTTTAAAAGAAATTATTAAACGAATTGCGGAGTTTATAAAAGCATTACCCAAATGATGTCTAAATGATATAAATTGTTCTGTTAAACATCAATATTTTTTTTGCCCAGAGTTCCTGACTTAACCTGCAGATGGAAAAGGTTGCAAATGCAAACTTCTGTAAGTGAGCTGAGAAATTACCGAGGTGTGTATGACCATTGCCAGATTTCATTTTCTCTCTACACTGTACTAATTAGTTGCTTTCCAGTATCTTCCAGGTATGAAAGTCAAACTAACACGATTATCTCCCCCCACCCTTCGCCAAGGATTATCAACCGGGATTATCCTTTTCTCTCTTTCTTAAAAATAGGCATCTTATTAGCCTTTCCACAGCCTTCCGGCTTTTCCACGAGTTCTTTCTTGCTTCTGAGATAATAACCTTTAACAATCCCAGCAATATTTTGGCCCAAGGCGGCACAGTTTTGAGTACACACACACACACACAAACACATACACACACAAGCATCTTGACCACTTTACTGGTCCACTTGCTGTCAGAACGATCTGTGCCTCCTCCAAATGTAGTTCCAAATGGCCCAGAATACAGAAGACAGGACCCTCCAAAATAGGATGTCTCTTATCATACAGACATTCACTCATACATAGTTCATCCACTCGGTTAAGTATGTCAAAATTGTTCTTCCTTTGAAACAAAAGTATTTTGGCATTGGGGTGGCTCATTAATTGCAAAAAATACTTTGAGATAATTAGATGAAAGACTTCATTGAAGCCTAAAGAAATGATTCTTAGCACTCTGTCTCACTGTTTGATTTTCACTTAAACAAAATGCTCCTCTCCGATGCACTAGGCAGATGATCTCAGCAGATCTTCTCTTCTTTCATTCAGGCAATCCCCCACAGACCAAACTGGGAAGCTGGAATCCACTGCTGAGATAATCTGCTTGTGTAAAAAAGAAAGGACATCTTGTCATGTCTCCAGTGTTACAATTTCAGTTGTAGTTGGGTGGGGGGAATAGAAATCCATCACTAGAGGTAAATGACACTTGTTTTTACTCATATTTAAATGCACCACATTTATTTTGAGCAGGTATAAGGTTTTTAGTTAGTAGACAGATAACTTAAATAGCTTGGCTACTGCTGTCTCAGCATCTTATTTTCTTTAATTCAGAGGTTCCAAAACTGTGCTCCAAGGAGCCCTTGGTGCTCCGCGAAACATCTCCTAGTGCTCCATGAAGGGATTGAAAAGAAAAATACTACTGTCATTCAGTTTAGTATATAGCTGCTAGGTGCGCCGTGATGAATTTCTCACCTGAAAAGTGCTCCCTGACTCAAAAACTTTGGGAAACTCTGCTTTAATGTATATATGCACACATGCATCTACTTTAGTTACAGTGACCATTCACGCCCAGCTGCATTCATATCAAAGTGTGACTGCCATGGAGAATTATGGTAATAGCCACGAGGTCCGGGGACATCTGGAAGTGTGAAAGAAATCTGTCAGAAGCAGATTCAGGCATTCAGACTCACGGCCGCAGTGGCCCAATATGAGCTATTTCATGCCTTTCCTAAAGTAGCAGGCAGGGTGGGTCCTGTTTAAAAAAATGTATCAGTAATTTACACAATTGATTCACTGTGAACCTTTAGCACTAGTTCTTTCAAAGGCTTGGTATACGTTTTTAAAAAGCCAACCATTTCTATCCACATGAACTCATTTGAAAGACAAACAGTACTGGAGTAGTTAAGGTTATTGCAGCTGATTTTAAAAAATGACTATGTACTATTAGGAATTAATAATGCACTACAGTGCCTAAAGAAAACAATAAATACCTATGGTATCTATTTTCGTAACTGTTCCTTTTGCAAAAAAACTCATTTAGCACAACTCCCCAGTTGCCTGGAAGCCTGTATACTAGAACCATCTCAAAGATCCTCACTTCTGTGTGGTTCCCTTCCCAATGCTGGCTATTTGGCTACAGGGCTCTGTTTGCAAGCTTGTGCCTCAATTACTCTTCCATCACTGTGGCTGAAACCTAAAGCAGAAATTCAGTCTTTCTTGTCTACTCATTTGATTCTCTAGAATGGACTTTTGGCCAGAATAATTTCTACCTGTGATACAGAGATCACCCAACTAAGCCATAACCAAAAGAAATCTGTGTGTGTGTGTGTGTGTGTGTGTGTGTGTGTGTGTGTGTGTTTGTGAAACATACGCTGGGTGGGGCAGGGCTATAAAATCCAAAACATAGCCGCTGGGGTTACAAGATTATCCCAAGCCCTGGACCAGTTATCCAAAAGACACTGATTACTTCCTTTGGGATAAGTTTTACAGCAGCCCTCCACTCCTACAAAGAGGGTTAACCCTAGCCTAGTGTGAAGAAGAAGAAGAAGAAGAAGAAGAAGAAAAAGAAGAAGAAGAAGAAGAAGAAGAAGAAGAAGAAGAAGAAGAAGAAGAGTTGGTTTTTATATGCCATCTTTCTCTACCACTTAAGGAAGAATCAAACCGGCTTACAATTACCTTCCATTCCCACAACAGATACCTTGTGAGATACACAACAGATACTCCCCAATTACCACAATGGGGAATCTCAGAAGTATGACATGCAGAAGGAAAGCCAGATAATACAGCAGCCATCTCAGATTCTGCTTTAGTGTCACTCCAGTCCTGAGTACCAGTCACAGAATTATGAACATCTATAGTCCAAAAGTATTACACTACGCTGACATTTTCCACTTGATACATCTTTTCCAGACCAGTGACTCCCAAGTAAGACCAATTTATTTAATTTCATTCATGTATTTAGATTTATAGAGTATTCCCTCCTTGGCTGCTCTTTATTATGTGCCTTTTACACCTTCGCTCAGCAGGATATTGTCCCACTTATAAAGCTTGCATTGAGTCAAGACCCATGAAGCTGACATACTCAGCCCCCCACCCCCCAATGATCACTGGAGACCAGGCTGTCTGCTTAAGTAAGTGTGGCCCAGGAAAGCAGTCAAGCGAGGAAGACTGTTAATAGCTACTGTCTGTTCTGAAGACAACTAATGTTATGGGGGAATATCTAAGGAACACTGGTAGGGGACAATTAAAACACAATGAAGGTAAAGAGTCTACAGATGCTAAATGTAGCAGATATGAGATCCAAATTTGAAGCTTAGCACTGATTTTGTAAGAAATTGGGCAAACTGTCTAGGATGAGATGCTAAAACATTTACATAAGCATTCAAAAGTCATGTTTGCTGTTTAAAAAATGTAAATGTAAACCAACTATTCCTGAAAATGTTTGTTTGTAAAACAAATCTACACAATTGGTCTATTTAATTCTTGACACTTTACTGGCCTTACAGGGGGGAAAATTAATAAACCATTCAGTCACTATCCAGTCAAAACAATTCTTTGACTGATTTCACATCCTGGGGCGTATAAACACAGCACGAAATTTGATGTTTCTATGTTGGCTTATGTAATTAGACCATTTAAAAAATATCAGGCCAAGTGGAAATTGTTTATTTCCAGGTAAACTTCTGAATTTCGGAACACCAGTAATTTGGGGGGGGGGTATTCATAATAAGCGTTGCTACGTTGCAACATCTGAGGTTGAAGGATCAGATTGTGCTGGCGCAGTATATTTAGAGAGAGATGATAAAATCAATTTTTTCACAGCTAAAGAAACTGCAAAACAAGATTCTCTCCTCCCCCAGTAAAATGGAGTCATTCCATTTCTTCATTTTGGCTGATCTATGTGTTCATGTATGCCAGGATTGCTAACAGAACTGTGGGGATGGAAAGGTGTGAGTGTATTCCTGGAAACTGCATAACTATTCCCCACCCCCACGCATTACGGAAACTATAGGCTTCCAAAACACTTGAGAGCAAGAAGAGAGATTTTTCTAGGATGCTAACATACTCATCATTTTGTGCTCCTGGTAAGGATTTAAGTAGAGCATTCTTTTTATTAAATTATTCAAATTTTAGGAAACTTAACATTTATTGTTATTTATTTTGTACCTTTAGGATAAGGTCCAGAGGCCAGTGAAAACACATTTAGTGTTCATGCTTAACAGGTTGCTTCAATTCCTTTTCATAGTGAATACCTACCAGCTGGCTTAGACATTTGGTGCATATGGACTTTTGGAGATGTGATGACCGACTAACCATGGTTTACCTTTGGGAAACTGGAACATGCACTGCCTCTATCAACTATAGGTTTGTTCTTCCCTTCCTCCAAGGAGCTCAGAGAAACATATATAGTTCTCTCTCCTCCATTTTGTCCTCACAACAACCATGTAAAGTAGGTTAATCTGAGAGAGTCACTAGACTGAGGTAAGCCAGCGAGTTAAAATATGAACAGGGTCTCCTCCCCAGTCCCAGGCTAACATTCTACCACCACACCACACACTCTCTCTACCTGCTGTATCTCTGTTTTGGCAGTATATGTGACTATTGCCATTGCCAACCATGTTTCAGGGCGTAGCTAATCCTGATTAACAGCAGAAACTATGTAAGAGAACCAGATGTGATACTTGAAATGGGTTGCCACCAAATAGGGCAGTCCATGGTGCAAAATTTCCTCCTTTCCTTTCCCTAATGTTAGGCAGATTAATGATCCACTCTTAAACTAGGGTTGCCAACCTCCAGGCACTACCTGGAGATCTCCTGCTATTACAATTGATCCCCAGCTGATAGAGATCAGTTCACCTGGAGAAAATGGCCACTTTGGCAATTGGATGCTATGGCATTGATATCCCTCCCCTCCTCAAACCACGCCCCCTTCAGCTCTGCCCCGAAAACCTCCCACCAGTTGTGAAGAGGGACCTGGCAACCCTGTCCTAAGCTAGGGTTGCCAGGTCCCTCTTCGCCATTGGCAGGAGGTTTTTGGAGTGGAGCCTGAGGAGGGCAGGGTTTAGGGAGGGGAAGGTCTTCAATGCCATAGAGTCCAATTGCCAAAGCGGCTATTTTCTCCAGGTAGACTGATCTCTATCGGCTGGAGATCAATTGTAATAGCAGGAGATCTCAAGCTAGTACCTGGCGGTTGGCAACCATATCCTAAGCAGAGTTGTATGTTTCCATGTCCATTGCAGTCAGTGGGCTTAAAAGGGCATAATTCTGTTTAGGATTGTCTTATACCATCATTTTCTCATCTTGCCAGCTGACGGTGTGAAATAATGGCAGGGAAATGCATGATATTGCTTGTACAGTTAGGTCCACCTTAGCTTTCCAGGGAAAAGGCAGCAAACTTCACGTGGAGCTGCCATTTTCAGCGATGGCCCCAAATCACGCATCCCATCACCTTCCTTCCTGAAAGCTTAGGCTTGTAATTTCTAAGCATGGTTATTCAGCTGTATCACTGAAATTAGCGGGGCCTACTTCTGGCTTACCCACACATTCATTCTCAGTTTCCTAATCTACGTGAGACTTTTGCACCCGTCAGCCTCCACAATCTCACTTTCCTGGCTCAAGGCTCTTTCCATTTAATGTATGTCTGGGGTCACAGTTAATAATTGTAAGGTATCTTATATGAAAGTGAGGGGTCATTATGTCAGCCTGCTCAGCACAGCTAATTACTCTTCTGGTCATTCACTTTGAGGATGAAAAATTGATATATTAGCACCCTGGGGAAGCAGGGTTTGAATGGAATCATATATATCCAGCCTAAAAATGCTCAGGAGCCACATATTTAAAATAGATCTATAATTCATCCTTAAGATTAAAGACCATTTTTAATATCTCACCTAATGAATTATGTGAAAAAAGGAACCTGGTTTCAGCATACACAGAAATAAATTATGTAAGTACATAACTATAGGCATCATACATGTACAGTACTATAATGCTGAGATAATCCAAGGCAAAGGGCCAATTCTTCTGTCCTCTTATTTATGCCCAGGTATGCAACTCACAGTGGCCTCCTAAACAGAGTTACACTCTCTGAGCCCTGTGAGTTCAAATGGCTTTGAACGTTCAAATCTGTTTAGGACTGCACTGTCTGTGTTCTAAATTAAACATTGCGCACTAGGTGGAAGTCTAAGGAAATCTTCTGGACACAGCAGGGTGGAATCAGACAACGTTTTAACCTTTTGTTACTACTCTCACTATGGCTGATCAGGGCACATACTTAAATTTATTAAAATGCAGGCGTCTTTCTATATTGGAAATACACACAATATAAACGAGCAATTATAAAATTTTCTTTCACATTTCAAAAGTCTGTCTTTAAGCTGTGCTGTGAGATAGTACATATTATCAAGTTTCTAAAAATACATGGCTTATCTTTTGGAAAGCTGTGTTAAAGCACTGTGTTAATTCTACAGGAGTTTACTCCAGATGACTGCAAAATGCATCACTGAACACTGGCTCCATTTCCCTCCCTTGGGCTCCATTCTGTTCACAAAGCAGAGTATTTTTTTCACTGAGACATCCCAATGCATTTTTCATGGAATCTACTCTTGTAATAATGCATTAAAAAGTGATCATGGCAGCTGATGATGTTATTTGCACTTCCAGCTACATAATGCCCCCCCCCCCCAAAATTTTAAGGGGACAGTATACAAAACATTGATAATGTGTTAGATTTCAACTAAATCATTAAAAAGCAATTATTTCAAGCGCAGAAATGATTTTTAGGACACTGGAGTACTATCAATCGAACCCTTTCTTTGGAGAAGCTGGGTGTGGTTGTACATTTTATAGTTCTCTCAGCCACTTTCACATTATCGCTACTGTATCGCACGCATCTGGCTACCACAGGCATCCAAGAAATCAGGGAACCTTGCCTTTTTGGGGGGAATCTTTCCCCCTTTGGTTGGACTAACGTGAGAGAACTCTCAAGACAAACTAAAGATAAGCAATCGTCAAATCTACTAGAAATCAAGTCACTGCCATGCTGGGCGCCCCATTCTTCCTGCCAGCTCAAAAACAAACTGGTTTGTCTTTTGAAATGAAACCGATACTGCAAGGCATAATAAAGTCAATAGTAATTCTACCAACACAGGCAGCTGTGTGCTTTTAAAAATAGCCCTCCAGTACACTGTCCATTCGAATTAACGTCGTAAATTAGCACAGCATTACCTAATGCTTAAAGGTACTGAAATCAAAACACCTTAGGACTTCGTTATCATCAGATTAGCTATATTTCAGCAGTGGCAACAATTTTTTACTACACATGCCCTCATCTTCTATGCGCCACGGTTCCGGAGCTATGAAGCCATTACAACCTCTTAATTAAAAACAACAACCCACACAATACCATTAACAAAAGGCAACACGAGGCTGTCTCCCTCTGTCATCCACAGCATGAAACAGACCATAGACATAAACAAATACATGTTAAAGGGTCTCCATGCGCCTTCACTCTCAGACTCCAGACCACTCCTACTGTCTTACTGTTTCACACACACATTTTTGCTTGAGTCCCTTTACATTACCTTCTTGGGTCTTTTCTTCCTCTGATTACTGCCATTATACTTCTCTCCACCATCACTCTTCTGAGCTGCTTCCTCATTCATCATTTTGAATAGTTTTCAAAGCAAAGAGCTCTGCCATTAAACCCTCTCAAACATACAGACCATTAGCAAATGTGTCACTTGCTGGAGAGAAGGAGGGGTGTGTATGCAGGGAGAGAGAAGAAGGGAGGGAAGGAGACGCGCACACACGGGAAAGGGAGAGCATGATGGCGTTGCTATGGCAGCCGCTACCACAACTGTTTATCTGGCTGCATTGTTAAATCTGATTTAACCAATTATCACAGGATCCTGGCTCTTTCACAGCTTGACAACCCCTTGATTTGAATGCCCAGAGTCCAGAACACGGTTTAGGAATAAGTACCTCTTAGTACACCTTCTAAATACAAACAAACATATCAAATCTGCTCTGTGAGTTCCTTCATACAATCTTTCATAATGTTAATGAGATCAAAACTTGCTCATCCTTTTTAAGCAGCGTGTTACACTTAAATATTTGACATTTCCTACTTGGAATTATTGACTGATAAAATTCTTTCCCGAAGTATTGCTCCACCTTTACTACAATGTGTAAGTTCTAATATAATGAGTACATAATTAGAATTGATCTGTTGTTTGGAGGTTTTACCCCTTTAGAATCTGGCACTTCATAATTACAAGCCTGCTCTTAATCTCCCAAAAAGATCTTTCCTGATAATGGCTGGGATCCACTAATGCAGGGGTGGGGAACCTTTTTCCTGCCAAGGGCCATTTGCACATTTATAACATCATTCGGAGGCCATACCAGGTGTAGATCTCCCCGTGCGGGGGGGGGGAGAGGCTAGGGTTGCCAGGTCTCCGGCCACCACCTGGAGGTTGGCAACCCCAGGGGAGGCCACGCAGAGAAGGCCTGGAGGGCTTCCCCGGTCCTCCCCCCCTCCCAGGCAGGAGGGCAGCCAGCGGTGGGCCCGAGCAAACGAGGCGCCAGGGAGGCGCAGCCCGCGGTCGATCAGCAAGGGAGGAAGGAAGGGAAAGAGGAAAAGGGAGAGCGGGAGAAAAAAATGGAAAGAGGGGGAGAAAGAAAAGGACGGAGGGAGACAGACAAAGAGAGAGACAGAAAGAGAGGGGGAGAGAAAAGCCTTTCCCCACACACACACACACCCGCTGGCCCCATGCCGACAGACAGCAAGAGGGGCTTACAGTGTGCCCCTGCGTTCCTGCACGCTGCAGCTATAGGGGCAACCTTGGGGGAAGCGTCTCTCTCCCTCCTCTCGCCGGCCAACAGCAGTCAGTCGGCGAGAGGAAGTCCAAAGGGCACCACAGCACCCCTGCAAGCCATGGCCCCAGGAACACCCGAGCTTCCGAGGGCCACAAAAAATGTCCTTGGGGGCCGCATATGGCCCCTGGGCCTGAGGTTCCCCATCCCTGCACTAATGGGAGTGGACACTGCAAGTAGACTGGACTTTCTTTCATACATAAAAGCTAAATTTACAATGGATCCTAAAACCATGCTATTAGGAATTGTACCATCCACAATTGTGAAGTCGTTGGAAGAGCTGTTTAGATATATGACTATGGCCGCAAGAGTGGTACTTGCCACAAAGTGGAAGTCAGAAGACCGTCTGAATGTACAAGATCTCTTTGTGAAGCACCTGGACTGTATTCATCAGTTTTGGAGGTTTGACCATTGTTGGCTTCTATTTTAAATCTCCATTGTTGCAACCAGGAAAATAAGTACACTGAGAATTATTATATATTTTCACTTTTATGCCTACAAAAAAAAAAATACCCACCGTGCCCCCTTTACCACACACTAATTAGTTGCCTATCAGAGAAAACTGGTCAGAAACCTTTTCCATTCCTGAAACTAATGACTGAAATGCTAATCCCACCTGTTACCAGGCAGAAAGACATTTGATAGTTCTAACAAGTCCAATAATTAGGTGTTTCCTTTATTAAGTTGCGCTTGAAATCATTCACCAGAGCTACCAAGGCCACCTCTGCCCCAAAGCTAGGCCTGAAGGTACAGTGAAATGGGTGCCATCCAGATGTGTGAGATATCCAGATGACTTATATCTCACAGCTAATAGTGAGCAAGAGATTATGCTTGTTGGTAGGGTTTTTTTCCTTTGTGAATGAATTCCCTTTAAAAAATGTATTGACATATACATTAAATATAAAATCTTGGGGGTTAATGGTATGCTGTTAGCAACAAAAAAACCTGGTCAGACACACATCTGGTGTCAGTGGATCCATTTATTTTTACAATAGGCATACTACATTGTAGCAGTTTATGTAGAATACTATGAACTTCATGTGTGTGTTAAGTGCCGGCAAGTTGCTTCCGACTCATGGCGACCCTAAGAATCAATGTCCTCCAAAATGTCCTAACTTTGACAGCTTTGCTCAGAACTTGCAAATTGGACTTCATACACTCAATAAAATTATCTGTGAAGATAACATTCTGATGATTGGTCAGAGAAACCATAAAAGTAAATGCACTGGAAATTGGAAAGGCAAGGCATTATACTCCACCAGTCTGCTCAGCTAAGTGCAGAGGCCTTCCATTAAAAGGAGGCTTCCTGTGCTGAAAGAACACTCTGAATGTAGTTGAATGGAGTGGGCAGATACAAACCAATATGTTATCGCGGCAAGTAATGGCAAACCACCTCTGGCCGTCTGTTGCCTTGAAAGCCCTATGGGGTTGCCATAAGTCTGGTGTAACTTGATGGCACTTATGACCACAACATTGTGTGTGTAAAGTGCCATCAAGTCGCAGCCAACTTATGGCAACCCAGCAGTATTTTCAAGGCAAGAGACTATCAGTGATGATTTTCCATTGCCTTCCTCTGCACAGAGACCCTAGTATTCCTTGGTGGTCTCCCAACCAAGCACTAGCCAGGACCAACCCTGTTTAGCTTCTGAAGATCCAGCTAGCCACCATATTAATACCACAGTATTCTACTTGTAACCAACCCAGGAAACTTTCTCATATTTCTAAACTAAGACCAACTTTGAGATATCAGTAAAAAGTAGTTCATGAGTAACTTAGTAAAGCAGAAAATGACAAGTGACAGAAAGGACAGTGAATCCTAGTGATAGTTACACAATCAAAACCAATTCTAATCCAATAAACATCTGCTGAGTAGCCTCAGCAGCCTCTGACCTAGACAAACTTCAGGTTGAATCCAAAGGTATTTTGTTGCATCCTGTTAAAATGTCCAGCAGCTGCCTCCTTAATATTGTAGGACGATGCTAACATGGCTGTTGCCATTAAGATATATATACTGTAAGCATCTACTGTTTCTTGAGATTATATAGCTATCTTCTGTAAGCATGAAGCTCTCTCAATATATAGGGAGACAAACAAGATCCAGCCCCTTTGCATACAACTGAGTACCTGGTAGTGAAATCCTAAGCAGTGTTGAAGTCAATGGGCTTAGAAGACTGTAACTTTGTTTAGGATTGAACTGTAAGAATCCAACCCCTGCACCTGATATCTCACCACACAGAGATGTGAGAGAGATGTACCATCTTACTGCCTGATGGCAGGTTTTCTAAGTAGTTTATCAAGTTTTCCAGGAAATTTTGTTGGGTCCTGTTCACAGAACCTTCCCTAGAAATTTTTCAATACGCATGCTTCCAGGATGAAGCCAAAAGTTACTGTACAAGCATTAAACACGGCATGCAATTCTCGTATAGTATAAAAAATTGCCTTGTAACAAACTCATTAAATATGCATTGAGTAGCCCTGACAAAATTAGTTGAGTCTCACATATGCAAACTGACTGGTCTTCATTACCCTTTCCTTCTGTTTCCCCGTTTTACCAAACCAATGGATTTATCTTAACCAGCAGCCGTCTATCAAACTTCTTTATTTTCAATAGCATGTAAAGCAGCAAAACTGTGACATCAAGGCAGTTGAAAAACAGACTGTTCTGCTACCTGTAGAATGACAACAATGGCTAAACCATGCCCTATTATTCAACCCACGTGACCTAAAATAAAAGCGCCTGATGAATGTCTCAATTAACTCTCATTTGTGCTCAGCTACCACTTTGCCCGATATGATTACAGTTAACAGATGGCTCTGAGGCCCCAAGTGGGAAAGAGTTGGTGGTCTGACTGTATTGTTTGTTGAAGGGGAATGGATTATAAAAGAATATTAATACAATTAATTCACAGGTTTCAGTTTGTGGACCACTGTATGTGTCACTGAGCACAAAAGCATTGCTGGGCAAATCCCTGGGCCAGCTGTCACATTTCACCCACTGGAGTCCACAGAAGCCAAGGGGTCCAGAGATCAAGCTGTTAACGTACTAATGGGACAATTTTCGAATCCTCTTACTCATCGGGCTCCCATCATCTTCCACTAATAGGCCTTTTCACGAAAAAATGATGGCATGGGAGATCAATACATTTTCATCAAGCAAAAAAGAGCAAAAGCTCTTGTACTTAATCCTCCTAATTTGATTTAGTTAATTTTTTCCAACCTTTTCTGATGTTAACGTAATGTGAAGCCAAGTTTCCACCTCTAGTTGTCTATAACACAGACCCTCAAAATTGTTTAAGGTCCATTAACTTTCTATTCTTATTCAGCATTGTTTCACTAATAAGCCACCGTGGTGTAGTGGTTAAGAGTGGTGGACTCTAATCCGGAGAACCGGGTTTGATTCCCCACTCCACCACATGAACGGCAGACTCTAATCTGGTGAACTGGGTTTGTTTCTCCACTCCTACACATGAAGCCTGCTGGGTGACCTTAGGCTAGTCACAGTTCTCTCAGAACTCTCTCAGCCTCACCTACCTCACAAGGTGTCTGTTGTGGGGAGGGGGAGGGAAGGTGATTGTAAGCTAGTTTGGGATTCTTTAAAAGTAGAGAAAAGCGGCGTATAAAAACCAGCTCAGTGGCAGCCTTCATCTCTGGTTACATCTTGTGACGATAAGCCTCCCACAAGTTTACATCAATTAAACCGGGGGGGGGGGAGCTTTAAGCAGCAGCCATCTTTTTAAAATGGTGAATATTTGCTAATGTGGCTGGTTTCTAAGTCCATAACAGACCAAACCCTTCCCCATGTTATCATGTCACAGTCATTTACAGTTGCCAATCTCCAGGTGGGCCCTGGAGTGCTTCTGGAATTACAACTGATCTCCAGATCATTTCCAGGAAGAAATGGGAGCTTTGGTGAGCTCTGGCAACACATCGCTGCTGAGTTCCCTCCCCTCCCCCTCCCAGGCACTACTCCTGACTTTTGGGAACTTCCCAAGTCAGAATTGGCAACCCTAGTTTTCATATTAATACTGTTTATGTTGTTTTGCAGACTGGGTCCAGAACACAAGAAGTTTCCAGTTCAGTGGCTGCCCTGAACCACAAGGAAGGCAGGTAGGGTTGCCAAGTGTCCGGTGGTGGCAGGTAAAATTCCACCAATCCACAGGGCTGCCCGCCGGCCAGCTGATACCATAGAGTTTTGCCGGAGGTTTCGAAACCATAGAGTTTTGCCCGAGATAATTAGAGTGTCCACATCACTTCCAGCCACGACCCCAGAAAGCTCCAGCCAGTAGAGCTTTGGGGCCTGGCAAGCCTGAAGGCGGGGTATAAACGTTTTAATAAAGAAATATAGTTTCCATTACAGGTATAAAAACATGAGCAAGTGCAACGCCTTAGGTTAAAGCTCACAACTCTTTAATACCCTAGGTATTAGAAGCAGTAAAAGAATTTGTAGTTCCCATTTAATTATCACTCTTCCCCCCCCCCCCAATTTACTTTATTGCTTATTACAATGATTCTTTGAAGCATCCATTGTTGGGATGTAGGAAAAAATAAGCTGTTTGTCCCCATAAGGTCAACTAATGCGAACTACTTTTTGCCTGGCCTTCCATGGCCTGCCTTCAGGTCAAATCTATTCCTTTAGTCACCAGTGAAAATTAACCACTGCTTTGGCCTTTGTAATTAAATAGGCTCACAGACACATGGAAAAATATTGCAGGGTCTTTCATCTAGCCTTTGGTACTCAGCGCAAACCTAGTTTGGTTTGTATTTTATTCCGTTTTTATTTATCCAGCCTTTGAAGGAAACCACTTTCAACATTTTGAAAATATCGGGCTTCTGATCAATGTTTCTGTAAACTGAGACTGTAACACTGGATGAAATTTATGACTGCTTTGTTAAATAGATGCTATCACAAAAGTCTTATGAAAAATGTTAATTTCTCACATGCATATTATTTTCTCAATCACGATGCTCTTGGTACTGCAAAGAATAATCACACATTAACTAATTCTCTTCCAGTTACTTTACAGCCTGTTTTGGTCAGTAGGGATTTCCATGAGGGTTATGCTGCTCACTTTAAACCAAACCCTGAGGTTGCTTCTGTCCAACACTGATAAGAAAACGACAATTGAATAGCGCAAATCACTGAAGGTCAGAGACCAAATGGGAGATTCAGGTTTATCAACAAATTAATATAACTATGAGACCAAGTTGGAAAAAGCAAGCAGGATAAAGCATTTTTAAATTGTAACTTTACGTGTAAAAAACCTGGCACTTTAGATTATTGCTGAAGGAAGCCCGAAATCAATCTGTAGGGTCCCGGAAATCAATGCCTCTACACGCTATTAAGCAAGAATCCCTGGAGCAATGCTCCCTCCCTCAAAAACACATTATAGAAAAAGTAATAGAGACACAGATAGGAAGAAACAGGAACAAATGCATAGGCACCACACGCTGATCCTGTGAAAGTTCTTCAGAAAATATTATTTAGGAAAATGTGTGCCACCTGCTCTTCTTTAAACCAGATGGCCTGTTTGCTTCTCTTTCCAGAAAAAAAGCCCAGATCTTTAACCTACACCCTGGATCAGTAATCAAGAGCCATTTTGGAAAAGAGGTTCAGATGAAAAGCTAAAGACCCGAGCCCTACTCAATAACTTTCCAGGATAACCATTGCGCCGTTCATGCCTCTTTTTTACCCCCGGAATGGCAACTGCAGGGGAGATAAAAGACCTTGTCATAACAGCTTCTAGTTCCTCAGCCATTCCATAGCTCAATTGTTCTAAATGTCACACTAATTCTCGGATGCACCAAATGTCACATAGTCAGGTCTGCAAAGTCCCAAACGGAATGTTACACTGAGATGTTATTTTGGCAATGGCTTCAGCGTTTCGTACATTCTTCAGCATGACCCAAATGGTGCCTACCAAATAAATTTTTAATAGAGCACAAATTGCTGATGCATCTAAATCCTAGATATTCACAGGGAACGAAAGCACCAATATTGCTTTGGATCCTCTCAAACGAACACAAACGGAATGAGAAGCCAAACTCTTTACTGGTGCTTGATTAAGCTTTCAGTTCCCCCCTCCATTTATCTTTACTGTTTTAGCACATTTCTCCTGCAACCCTGTATGAATTCTTCAGGAACAAAGAAAGCAGAATTTTCTACAGATTTTAAATGCAAATTTAAAAGAAGATACTTATCACATGGTTACTTCCAGCACCCTTAGACTCCTGTGGCCTATGAAGCCAAAAGTGTTGGCTGACTCCATCTTGGATCAAACCAAGGTATCATGATAGGAACTGAGTGCAATACAATGTCATCTCATAATGTGACAACTAGGTTCCTGTGGGAAGCTGTCACACCCTTCCATCTAGGACTTGTCTGCTGGCTCCGATAGAACTCCCCCATACCACACCCAAGCCCAATTCCTGTCCAGTGCTTGTAGAATAATAACCTGACATTCCAGTATGAATAGGCATCAAGAATAATGCCTATGTGGCAGATAAAGCAATCAGGTATTCAATCAGTGAAGATAAACTACCACCATTAGCATCCCCTTCAAAGTAACTCAAGGGAGCACAACCCTGTTCTTACCACGGGTATCAAACGGTTTGATTCTGGGGATAAATGTACCTTCTTTAGCCCACCATTTGAGGTTTTTCCTGGCCCTGGGACTGGACTCTACCACCATGACTCTTCACAATACTCTTGCTTCTAGACCATGCAACATATCAATCTCTCTCTCTCTAAACATGCCACGGTGGTATAGTGATTAAGAGCAGTGCTTAGGAGCAGTGGATTCTAATCTGGAGAACTGGGTTTGATTCCCCACCCCTCCACATGAAATTCAGCTGGGTGACCTTGGGCTAGTCACAGCTCTCTTAGAGCTCTCCCAGCCCCACCTACCTCACAGAGTGTCTGCCGTGGGGAGGGGAAGGGAAGGTGATTGTAAACTGGCTTGATTCTCCCTTAAGTGGTAGAGAAAGTCGGCATATAAAAATCGACTCTTCTTCTAAACCCTGCTCTGGAATACCAGGCTAGCAACACTGCCCCCATCTTTGCCTTTTTGCTCATGCCTTGGCCTCATGCCACCTATCTCTCCCTATCTCTCTTTGCACCCCCTTCCTTCCAGCGCAGCCACACAGCTCTACCTGCTAACATCCCCGTGCCTGTTTTCTCTCACTCTTCTCTTCTGAGCCTGGCCTCACTCCCCCTACCTATCACTCCTGGTCAGTCTTGATTCCTCCTTTTCCTCTAGCAATGGCCCCCTCCCTTCCCTACTTCCTCTCTCCCTCTCCCGCTCTCATTTTTTCTTGGGGACATTGTAAGCACCCTCCCAAGTAGATTCCACATGGACTATGAATGAGTGGCCCCATCTGGATAAAACAACTGCCTGAACTAGGAATTTTTCAACTACTCTGCCTTGCATTGCATTGCACCGGAAGAATCGTATAAAGTGCCTTGTGCTTTCTCTGCATTTCATTTTGATATTTGTCCCTTACCTTTTCTGTCTACTGTTGCAGATAAATAAAGATGTTTCAGTTAACTGGAAGACTCTCTTCCTTTCCTAAATATTGCCCCAAGCAAGCCCTTGTATATAACACACTTAGGATCCCAAGCTGGGGCTACAGTGGGGCACGTAGGGAATGCCTACCTGTATAGGATGCCCTTCTTGGGTGACAACACTCAAGTAAAAAAAAAAATAGCATCTAAAAAGTTTACACAAAATCATATTCTTAGGGATTCATCCCATTCAATATAGCTGATAAATTCACAATAGATTATATTAGAAACAATGCCAAATTCTTTGTGTAATTGTATCTTCATTTGCTTGTATCCTGCAGAAAATCTTCAGTAACAGAATACATTTTCACCAGCAGAATGGGACTTCCTCCCATCCCCCCTTCTGCTGCAGCCCAAATTATTCCCTAAAATGCCACTCTTGGAGGATAGCATAAGGGGAAAGTCTGAGGGCTGCAATGTTGGGGGGGGGGGGGTAGCAAAAAATATCTCCCCTTCTGTTAACAGAAATCTATTAGCAGAATAGAGACTTTGCCTCTGTACACTACATATGAGCTTATTAAATACCTATCATCTTTGCAGTTTTCCTCCTGTACATATCAGCACTGTGACACTGGACAGCACCACAAAACATGACTCTTTTTTTCTGTACATTTTTTCCACTAGACCTACTAATTGCAAAATAATTAGGACAAGAAGCAGACGCGCAGGTTTACAAGCATAGCGGCAAACAAACATTGACCCCAGGGACAAATTCAACCATCTGCATAACTACAATTTTTTGTGGGCGAAAATCTTCCATTTCAAAGTAAGGGAACATTTAGGTAGCCAAGAGCCATATGGTAGCTGTTTAAAAATCTCCTACATGTGATCATGTGGAAATATGAACTTCTGATGCCACAGCCCAGCTCAGTATTACCACCTTTCTGCATTCATATCCAGGCTCACGCAGTGCTTCAATTCTATACATATTAATGGCATATCTAAAGATGTTTGGTTTCTCAGGAAAGGTAAATAAATAGTGAAAATTGTGTGCACATGAACACATTCACATAAAAACATCTCAGTAACACATTACCAAGCACAGTCACTTTACTCAGAAGGGAAAGCTAAAAACTTAGGTAGAATAACTGTATATGCTACCTTTTTTTCCGGATGATGTTGTAAATGCTTCATTGTCACGTAGCACAATTAAAATTACATCTAGATTACATTTAGATTAGATTACTGCAATGAATTTTATGTGGGGCTGCCCTCGAGAAGTGTTCGGAAGCTTCAATGCTGTAGCCAGGATGTTGACTAGAGTGAGTCATAGGGCCCTTATCACTCCAGTCTTGGCCCATCTTGTTTTAAAGATGTATTTTTGGTTGGATTTAAATGGTTTTTAAGATGTGATTTTATTATGATTTGTTAGCTGCCTTAATGGCCGTTGTAAGGGTAAATTTTCTAAAATAAAAGAAATAAAATAATGTAGTTGTATTCAGAGTGCTTGCCAAGTGGTTCAGTTGTGTATATTATGTGCATTACTCCGTATATCAAGGATTTTCATGAAGGAGTGGGGAGGAAACCCCTATGGCTCAGCTGCCAATCCAATGCAGATAGAAAGAACAGACATGATGAAATAAATACATTTGGAAAGGAAGATTCTTGCAGGACTTGCAATACTAAGATAAACTGAATGTGCCATTTTACTCCATATTATTTGGAGGTATGGTTTCCATCAAGTATCCTTTTAGTTATATTCCTTTTGATACCTGTCCTTGAATTAGATTTCCCATCATACACCAAAAGCATAAAATTCATTCTTATCTTCTTTCAGACATACAAGGCTCTTTGGCACTTTATAATGATAATCTTTTTAACCAGAAAAATGGTGTAGATACTTGCTGACTGGGAAAAATGTCCCTGAAAGTGTTCTCACCCCACCCCACCCCACACACACACATATTTCTTTTTCATTTAGAATGAAATGAAGTATTTCACTTTGCGGGAAGTGATAAAGATAATCAGAAGTGAATTTTTGAACAAGTGGTATTGCAAATGTAACTGAGCATAAATATATGCAATTAGGTCTCTAAACCACAATATCTGACTTCATCAGACATATACAACAGAACACATTACTGCATATTAATTTGGCAGACTCCTAGCAAACAAGTACGTTCACCTTAGAGTTAACTTCTCACTGTGAACTGCTATGGTCCTATAAAGCTGTATATGCTTAATGTAGCTCAAAGACAATACAAAAAGTCAATGAAAGAACCACAATAAGAATATTTTCAATTTGCTAAGTTCTGCCTTCGTCCTGGCTTACTGCTTTCTCATTGGAAATATTGCTAGCTGATTTGAAGCTAGGGAACTGTCAGCGAGGGCATGCAATCGGACCCTGGATAGCGAGGTGACTTTCGTTTCATCTCTCCTTCCCGTGGGAAGGAAGAGGCAACAGCCAAAAGGCTCGAGAGATCTCCACTTCAAAGTGACTTCCTGATTGTAATCCTGCTCTGATCTTAAGGTGTGAATTCTCTCTCTTGGTATTGGGGAACCTCTGATGTTTTGCATTTCAAAGATGTTACTTGTAAACATGCTAGCTTGTGTACACTATAAGAATACCCTCCAAATGATTTGGCGCCATTGTAACGTTGTGTTTCATAGGTTACTGTACCCTTCCTTTCAAATAAATTCTACTTTAAACTCTCTGCTAACGTCTGGAGTAAAGTGGATGATTCCTGAGAGGCAACGGAGTCCTAGAACCTGACAGTACGTTACAATCCCAACCTTTTTTGTTTTCGGGTTAGAAGTAGTATTAGGATGTCGGCACCACCCTCGGTCCCGCTCAACGCGGGAGAGGAGCTTCGGCAGACTCCCGCTGATATTGAGGTTGGTCAAGGAGCAGCGACCCCGGAGCAGCGCCCACCCGGGCCTACCGATGTCCCTGGGAGGCCGACGTGGACCCCCCGATTCTCGGAGACCGGGCAGCGGCAGAGAGCAGCGTCAGAACCAGGAGGCGACTTCTACCGGGGACCGCTGGCCGCTTGGTATGGAGAAGGGGAAGGGTGGAAGGACCCCACGCTCGCTCACACCCCGACCCTCACTGCAGAAGCGGCCACTCTGATACGCGGACAGAATCAGATGCTCGTTCTGCAGAATCGGGACCTGCAGACTCAGCTAGATACCTTGCAGCGAGACCTGGCAGCCGTTCTAGGGGCAGTGAGGGGGCTTGGACAGCCCGTGCAACAATCCCAAACGGGTTCACGGCCGACTACAGGACCGCTCGTTGTTGGGGAGGCTCCCACGCCCAGACGCCCTACGGCCAGAGACCTGAAGGTATCTTTCGACGGGTCCAGCTCACAGTTGTCTCACTTCTTACTCCAAATCTCCGGCTTTATGAAGGACCAGGGGGAGACCTTTGCCTCGGAAGAAGCTCGGGTCAGGTATGTGATCAGCCTGCTGGAGAAGGAGGCAGTGGAGTGGGCAGTGACAGCGGCAGAAACTATGCCCCGAGTTTTGGCATCCCTGGATGAGTTCTTGTGCGCTCTACGACGCCGGTTCGAAGACCCCCACCGGGGGGAAAAAGCAAAGATTGCCATGCGTCGTTTGAAGCAGGGAGCCCGCTCAGTAAGTGAGTATGCACAGGACTTTTTATCTTTGTCGTGCAAGATAAGGGAGTGGAGTGAGGCCACAAAGGTCCAGCATTTCCGCGAAGGGTTGCGGTGGGAAGTGCTGGATGGCTGTTTGACTTTGGGAGATCCAGAGTCAGTGGAAGAGTGGGTAAATTTGGCAGCTCTAGTGGAGAACCGCAAGCTTACCCTCCAGTTCTCCAAGGATCGTCCTTCGAAGACGATCCCTATCCCGCCCACGAGAGGGGACAGCGCAGCAGGTCCCCGGCAAGAGGGAAGACATCGAGGAGTCTACAGTCTCGACAGGGCACGTCGGTTCAGGGAGGGAGCTTGCCTTCAGTGTGGGAAGATGGGTCATTTTGCAGCAAGATGTACCAACACGCCGTCAGAAGGGACGAGCAACAGGGCGACACAAGAGCGGGAGGCGACACCACCTCGGAACCTGGAGCACAGGAGAGCGGAGGGGACGAACGGTCGCCGGGGGGCGGCGGCCCTGCAAGCGGAAACCTCATCGGATCTCCACAACCGTGGCACCCGAGATAGCTTCCGAAGCCCCTCACCGGCAAAAAACGAGGACGGCCTTCTGTGAGGGAACCGGCACAGAGGGCACCCTTGGAAGAAACCAAACCGGCTCCATGTAGGGTGAGTGACCAGGGAGAGACATTGCTGATACCTGTTGTATTACGAAATCCCCAAGGGGGGGAACCGGTGGCCGTTGTGGCTATCGTGGACTCCGGGTGCTCCCGGACCCTAATTGATCAGGCGGTGGTAGAACGTCTGAAAATTGGGACTCGAGAACTGGATCAACCCTTACATTTCCATCAAATGGATGGGAGTGACCTGCGGGGGGGGCCGGTTCATTTGCACACTCGCAAGATGTGGCTGGGGGTGGGAAACCACTGGGAACAGATCCACTTCACGGTAGTGCCTAAGATTTCCTACCCGGTAGTCCTCGGCGTTAATTGGTTGGCGGGACATAACCCGAGCATTGACTGGGAACAAAGGCGGGTGGTGTTTGGAGCTCCTCAGTGCGAAAAACACAGCCGGGATGATTTACCCGGGGGCGAAGGGGGAAGCGCCGCTGCCTTGGAGGAACCCACGTTGCCCCCAGAATATAGTGATTTCGCAGATGTATTTGAGGGGACGGACTGTGACTTATTGCCTCCTCATCGCACTACGGATTGTGCCATCGAACTGATTAAGGACGTTAAACCGTCCAAGGCCCGAGTTTATGCCATGAGTCCTCAAGAGAAAGCAGTGCTGCGAGAATTTCTGGACAAGAACTTGGAGCGGGGCTTCATACGACCGTCCAAAGCTGCATTTTCTTCTCCCTGCTTCTTTGTGAAGAAGAAAGGTACATCTGATCTCAGACTGTGTGTAGACTATAGGGGGCTTAACGCGATTACTGAAACTAATGCCTACCCCCTTCCCTTAATCCCAGACCTCCTGAGTGTGTTACAGGAGGGTTGTATTTTCTCGAAAATTGACCTGGCGGAAGCCTACTACCGGGTCCGGATCAAGGAGGGGGATGAAGCTAAGACAGCCTTTTCTTGTTGTTATGGGTTGTTTGAATTTTTAGTCATGCCGTTTGGTCTGTCTGGGGGGCCCTCGTGCTTCATGCAATTAATTAATGAGATTCTACACGACCTCCTATTTAAAGGTGTGGTAGTCTTTTTAGACGATTTGCTCATTTACTCCAAGGATCCCGCAGAGCACAGGGAATTGGTGCGGGAGGTGTTGCGTCGTCTAAGGGACAATCATTTGTATGCTAAGTTATCAAAATGTGCATTCAACCAGGACCAATTGTCGTTTTTGGGTTATGTGATCTCGCCACAAGGGTTAAGCATGGATCCGGAGAAGGTGAGGGCAGTGTTAGAATGGGAACCTCCCAGAACTCGCAAACAGGTTCAGCAGTTTTTGGGGTTTGCGAACTTTTATAGAAATTTTATTCAGGATTTCGCTCAAATAGCTTTGCCTATTACTGATTTGCTTAAAACCAAAGGGAAGGGGCAAGGGGCCACTTTTGCACAATACCAGGTACCTTGGACCGCCAGGTGTCAGGCGGCTTTTGAAACTCTTAAGGAGCGCTTTACCTCTGAACCCATTCTGGCGCACCCAGATTGCTCCAGGCCATTCACTTTACAGGTAGATGCCTCGGACAAGGCGATGGGAGGCGCACTCCTTCAGAGGGATGATCAAGGGAGGCTTAGACCCTGCGCATATTTTTCTAAGAAGTTCTCTGGTCCTGAACTAAACTGGCCGATTGGGGAAAAGGAAGCCATGGCAATTAAACATGCGCTCATGGTTTGGCGACAGTTCCTGGAGGGAGCGGCCGAGCCCTTTGTGGTTTGTACAGATCATCGGAATCTCGAATCGATTTTGGGTCAGCGGAAGCTGTCCGCCAAACAAGTACGTTGGTCGAGTTTTTTCTCTAAGTTTAACTTTACCATCAAACATATGCCGGGGAAAGAAAATTGCTTAGCAGACGGACTGTCTCGCATGCCGCAATATGAGTGTCAGGTTGAGCGGCCGGTGGGTTCTCTCTTCACACGGGAACACCTGGGTTTGACTCCAGAGGGGAATAGTGCAGGAGTTCTGACCAGAGCACAAAGCCGCGCGGCGGCACAAGACTCGAGTTCGAGTCTCCCTCGAGATGTGGTCGCTCCCACCTCCTCATCCCCAGCAGTCCCCGGAGAACTTTCAACCACAACCGCTGGGGAGGGGGGGGAAAGCTCCCAAATAGAGCGAAGGGACCAGGCTGAAGGGCCGATACCCATCTCCTTGCCGGGGTCGGATGTTGCCATTCCCCGCCTCTGGGCAGTTCCAGAAAGCCTCCCGGAGGCAGTCAAGAAAAGGTGGGGGGAGGCTCTTCAACGGGAGCGGGAGGAAGAATCTATCCCATCCCAGGTGACGGACCAAAACGGTATCTGTAAGAACAAACATTACGTGCCCAGGGAACTGAGGCGGGAGATATTGGAACGGAGCCACAGTTCAACAATAGGGGGACATTTTGGGTTTGCTAAATCCTTACACCTAATAAGAAGACAGTTTTGGTGGCCTGGGATGCGCCAAGACATCGAAGTATTTATCAAATCCTGCCCTGTGTGCGCAACTAGTAAACGTTTGATGGGAAAACCCCCGGGATTATTAAAGCCCCTAGAAACTCCCGAGGCACCCTGGCAAGTGATTGGGATGGATTTCATAACAGACCTCCCATCCAGTCAGGGGAAGACTGTCCTGTGGGTAATCACGGATCTTTTCTCTAAGCAAGTTCATCTCGTGCCGTGTGAAGGGATGCCATCTGCACATAAACTGGCTCGCTTGTTTGTGCACTGCATATTCAAATTGCACGGATTTCCACGGAAGGTCCTGAGTGACAGGGGCTCCGTGTTTGTGTCCAAGTTCTGGAAAGCGTTCTTAGGAATTGTAGGTGTGCAGTTGGGTTTGTCATCTGCCTATCACCCCCAGACGGATGGGCAGACCGAAAGGGTTAATGCGGTGATGGAATGTTATTTGCGTTGTTTTGTTAATTATCACCAAGACAATTGGGTTGATCTGCTGCCACTGGCAGAATATGCCTACAATAACTCGGTGCACTCTGCAACCGGGGTGAGCCCATTCAAAGCAGTTTATGGAATGGATTTTGGACCATTAGGGGCTGTACCTACCCCACCAGAAGGCGATCCCCCCGAGGTGTCTAAATGGGCTCACACAGTGAGGAACACTTGGCCCTGGCTTGTAAAAAACCTGGAACAGGCTAAAGACAGGTACAAACTACAAGCAGACAAACACAGAACACCTCAGTGGGAATTGAGGGTCGGAGAAAAGGTGTATCTTTCCACTAAGAACCTCAGGTCTTTACGCCCGTGTAAAAAATTGAGCCAACGGTTTGTGGGCCCATTTTCTATCTCCAGAGTTATCAATGAGGTTACGGTAGAGCTGGAGCTACCCAAATCCTTACAAGGGGTGCACCCGGTGTTTCACGTGAGTCTACTAAAGCCCTTTCTACAAGCACCAGAATGGCACCCCGAACCCGAAGCGGCAACTCCCATCATGGTACAGGGCGAACGGCACTTTGAAATCTCCAAGGTGCTCGATTCTCGGAGGCGCAGGGGCCGACTGGAATATCTTGTGCGTTGGAAACATTTAAATTCCAGTCACGATGAGTGGGTGTCCGCTGTTCACGTACAGGCTCCAACCCTTGTAGTGGAATTTTACAAAGGGCTGTCCACTCCTGTATTGCCCACCCTGCCAGTTAAGATGGTCTTCTCAAGCCCTCAGCTCTGTCCCCTTGCCCGCAGAGTTGAGGCAGGCAGCAACCAGAGACTGCTTTTTGAGGGGTGGCGCCTGACCCTGGGAATGCCCTCCCTCTTGAGGCTTGCCTGGCACCTCCCTTACTTTCTTTTCGGTGCCAAGCCAAAACATTTCTCTGGATCCGGGCTTTTAACGAGAGTGGTTCCATCTTTTTTAGTGGTTTTGGGGACTGTTCCTAGCCTGAGGACTGTTTTGTCAATATCATTTTAGATTGCAAAACCTGTTTTATGTGCATCTGTATCTTTGGCTTGCTTTTACTGGCATGTTAACAGTGCCTTGTTTTATGTATTGATTTTATTGGCCCGATGTGTTTTATTGACTTGTTTTTATTGGTTGTTTTTGTTCCGAGCTGCCTAAAGCCAGTCTGGAGAGAAATTTTCTAAATAAATGCATTGATAGATCAAAATGCCAGCATGGGAGGCCTTTCACTTCACTGAACACCCATGTGATCCTGTCACTTTTCATATTCTTTTGCAGAACAAAAAAAAAAAAGCGGTGCTAGAATTGTCTCAGTGTGAAGCCTTCCATTCTGTTATGAGCATCAAGCATTAAGAGACAAGGAAAGATCGGGAAGAAAACCTTTGCCAGCTGTAACATTTTGCTGCCTTTTGTTTTCCCTTCCAGTTGCAGATATAAAGCTTGGGTGTGGTAACAGGCAACAGCCAAATGGCAGGACCCTTCAGCTGTTTGGTTGGCCTGTTGCTGTTAGCCTGTGCCTTTAAATAAGGCAGCCAATTAATCCAGTGCCCAAGACATTGCCAGTTGTTTTCTTTATATATTTGTATTCTTCTTTTTTTTACAATTGTAAGCCATTTTAGGCCTCTTCAGGGAGAAAAACGGGGTACAAATATTTAAACCAATCGACCAAGCAATCTATGAAAGAGCCCAGAAGTCATCCAAGGTTCCCTTTCTGTTCCATTCTGACTCTGCAGCAAAGTACCAAAACCCTGGACCTCCCTTATGTTCCCACAAGAAACAACAACTTGCAAAGCAAATTGCTCTTAACAGCCCAGGACTGCAAAGAAGAATTCCAGTAGTGGCAGCTGGGGTTGCCAACTCTGGGTTGGGAAATACCATGAGATTAGAGGGTGGAGCCTGGGGAGGGCAGGGCTTGAAGAGAGGAGGGACCTCAGAAGGGTATAATGCCATAGAATCTACTTTCCAAAGCTGCCATTTTCTCCAGGGAAACTGGTCTCAGCAGTCTGGAGGTTAGTTTTAATTCTGGGAGGTCTCCAGTTCCTACATGGAGGTTGGCAACCCTAGTGGCAGCACGGAGGCAGAAGTCATTAATACCCTTTATTACATACACAAAGCAGAGACCAGTATAAATTGAGAGACTGATCTCTCAACATAAATTCATCACACGCACACACATTTTACTTCCTTCTCCATACATCTCAGCAGTATAAAGTTTGGTCTTTCTGGTACAGCATTATGCAATTACTACAGTCTCTGCATTAAATACTTCTTGGCAAATTACCAGGAGCTTCTTGATCCCTAAAAGACTTTTGAAGGAGATTTTGTAAAATAATATAGACATTACATCATAACAAGCAATTTGCAATAGCCCATCAAAATTAATGAATGCCCAAGAAAAGTTGTGCGCAAGCTCAGGGAGTAGGCACTCAACCCATAGGCACTCCTTGCCCGAGCTAGTCCAGCTATCATCACTAGCCTCATGGTAGCCCAAAAGCAGTGAAGTAGAAGGTGGCCTGGGGAAGCCACCACACGTAGAAATGCCACTGCTTGTCTGGATACCGCCAGGGAAAGAGGAAGAGGCTTTGATTGTATACTCCACATGGTAGGAAGGGCTGCTGATTTCATGAACAAAAGAAGCTGAAACAGATACAGTTCCAGCATGGGCCTCAGAAGGCCCCGAGCCATGCCAAATGCTAATCACAGAAACTGTTTAAAGAATTCCATATAGAAACATTTTAATGGATTAGACATCATGCCACACAATCCTAATTAGTTGCTAATAAACATGCCTTCTCTTTTCGCAGAAAACATTCCTAACAATGGAAAATATACCCCCCCCCCCAAAAAAAAAACCCTCGGAAGAGCCATAGCGGCAACACAACTGAGAAAAACTAAAAACCCACTGCTGGTCTGGGTGTAGACAATAACAGTCAAGGGAAAGAATGATCTGTTCTCAGACACTGTAGGACATTCTGAATGCTCTCTTCCCTAACAAAAGCTTTCTTTTATTAGGAAATGTGGGGGGAAGAAGCCTTTTATTCTTGAGACTTTGATGGAATCACAGCAGGGCAAGGGCACTGAGAAAGTCAGTATTTCCTACCCTGGTCAAACGGTTGTGAACTTAGGAGTTCCTAGAACTGTTTTATCTGCATTCACTCATTATTACACGGTCTTATGGAGCCTTCTAATAAGAGATCATTTGAGAAAAAGAATGAACAGCAAAGGTCCTTGTGTTAAAAACGACATGGGATTCCTCCTCAAGTGAGTTACTGTCGGGGTGAGGAGACTTTTCAGCACCAAACACTAGAAAATTCATTCAAAGAAGAATAGTGAAATGTATGTTGTTTTCGGGCACCATTTGTGCAAGCCATGCATATAAATGCATCAACATTGAGCATAAGGCTTACTTTAAGTACACTGTGATGCTAACAACCCATTTAAGTGTTGGTCCAACTGCAATCTCCTTCATATGAGCTACTTTTCAGTCTTTCATAATACTCCAGAGTTCAATATATACAATGTGCCTGTGGAACAGCAAAATCTCTCGGGCTCAAGAGGAACTGTCTTTTCTAGCTGGCAGCAGAGAGGTCCCAGGAGTAAATGGACCACAGCAGACCCTCTCTCATGCTGAATTTTCTGAAGGCAATGCCTGGAACATTTAAGCTGACAGGTTCCAGCTTAAGCAACTTAGATTCAGACCACCAAAAAAAAGGGTATAGAGATCCACTGCACTAATGTTTTGACACCAAGCAAGTGGTGAGATAGCAGCTCCTAGAATCTTTTCAGAGGTCATGTATTAAGTGAAATTCTCCAGAATGACCATGTTGGTCTGTTGTAGCAAAAACAACAGAAAGAAGGCACCTTAAAGACACACACTTTTATTGTGGTATAAGCTTCCCTAGAGTTACTTTGTCAAGGGCCACATAAATGGGTAGGTATATCGATACCAACATGGTAAAGCTTGGGTGTCAGGAGGCAACTGATGATTTTGTGCTTTGGGCAGTTAGACTTGCCAAGTAGATATTTGCAGGCTGACCAACTGCACTGCAGAGTCAACGGTTTCTACTCATAAACAGTGGAAGAGCTAGGAGAAAAGTGATCTGCAGTTTCGCCACTTTCTTTGATATATCAGAGTGTTTGCTGGAATGGTCCCCACACTAATAAGAAACCTACCATGTACACCCCCCAATGGCTTCACCAACTCAGTTGTTTTTTGTTTTTGTTTTTAAATAATTTTTATTATTTTTCTGAAACAAGTTAACATATACATTTCTATATTTATTAAAAACCGTCAAAAAAATTTATGTTGTTGAAAGTATATCTAATATATAGGTAAAAAGAAAAAGAACAAAAAAATAAACAGGACTTCCCCTACATCTCCCTCCATCCATTAATAAACCTGTATACTCTTTGGTATAAGCAATTCTAATCCTAATATTTTTAATTACATACAATAAATCTCATACAATTTTAAAGATATAGCATTGAATATAATCATTAGAAAATAATTAATACTAACACAGAAAAAAAGTCAATAAATCTCATTAATAGTAAATGGATTAGATCAATAAGTAACAATTATCCACTACTTTATAAAGCAGTTTCTCCGTAAACCCTCCATGTCTCCCAACACCTATTCATTATAAATTGTCTTTCTAATGTATTAATATAGTAAATTATACCATTATAACCAAAATCGAACATTTTAACCAGTTCCTTGTCTATTTCAAAAAACAAAAACAAAACAAAACTAGACTCTTTTAGCCAGTCCTTTTGTCTGGAATTTCCAGCGTCTTCCACTTTTCCTCATTAACATCAAACACTGAAGAGCATCCTTGGATATTGTTGGTAAAGTTCCTCTGCAAGCATAGAGTTCTCATAGTAAACCTGCATTGTAATTTCTGCAATTCCAAAATCGTAAAGAGAGATCCCAGTAGCTCCAGCCTATCCACACTTCAAGTCCTCCAAGCTAGTATCAAAGAATTCTTCAGGCAAATTGTAAAGACAAAAATCAAAGTCTCTCACGTTCATATCCATCGTAAGCAGCTGGTCTGTTACAATTTCTTGTTGAGAGGATGCAGCGTCTAGTTGTTTATCCTGGCTCTCCACTTCCTTTATGGGGATTTTCTGATCTTCAACCGTCTTCTCAATTGGAGAATCCACTGCTTCCACGTCTGACTTCGTTGTAGTAGCTTGGTCCTTTATGTCTTTAATTACATCCAGAATAGTATCCAGTTTTTGGTTAATAGTTTGATATAGGGCGTTTGTCATGACAAGTAGTTGATCCATCTGTTTAATCGCACGTTCCATGCTTGCTACTTTTAAGGGTTTTGTTGAAACTTAGTTGGTAAAGTCCAGACAAATACACCAAAAAATAAAAAAGTTTGTAGGTAATTTAACAGGATTCTTGTGTTGTGGGTAGTACTTTAATGTTAGAATACCATCAAGTTGGAAACACTCTAGTATAGAGCTGCTGCAGAAAACAGGGTATACCCAAAAGGTTGCAGGACCGTGGACCTTCCATTACCTCCTCTTGTCCAGGAACTGGGGAGTTATTTGCCAGTTACACAAGAGAGCCACACTTCCGGTCTCACAATATGATACTCTCGCGATGGCATTAGGCACTGAAGATGGAAAGATGACACCTAAGGAGGGGGGGATTCTTCCTCCCTCCCCTTTCAGCGTCGAAGTATCTGATTGGTAGTTGAAACATCTTTCAAAAAATCCTGTTTGTTATGTCTACCCACTGATCAAATTGATAGAATTCCTGCCAATTTATCTGATTTTTTTTTGTTTTCTAAGAGTCATTTATACATCAGGTGGGGAGGCACGGATTTAATAGATGTTTTTGGCAATCCTTCAGAACCTCCAGATCCAGGTAAAACAAAAGAGTTTTTGTAACTTACTCAGATTTTAGAAGAGTAGGTATTCTTACTTCCATGTAGTTGCTTAGGTGGTAATAGGTAGAGGAGATCTGAGCCTGATACCAAAGAAACGTTCGCGGCGTTGTATTTCCCCTCAATGCTGGCGGGACCTTGCCCAATTCCCCGAGAGTCTTCCTCTCTCAGAAAAATGGGGGTCAAACTGCTCTTCAAGGCTGCAGGAGAGTTCCTGATTCCTGGTCCACTGTTTAGGAGCCAGGTAGGGGTGTACGGTGCACCCCAAATTTGAACATTTCTTGGGTCCCTCGGGAGCTCCCAAGGAACGTGGCGCTCAGATCAGCGTCTCTAGCGGAAGTCACCAGCTCAGTTGTTAATGTGACTCCATCCTCAGTTTTTTTATTTGGGTTTATCTCCATATTATCAGAAAGAGTACAATATGCTAATCACAGTACAAGTTTTATTTAAATGCATAATTAACTGGTAATGTTTTCCATTAACCTCCTATGCTGAGCACTTAGCATGAGTATTTCTCCATCAAATCTAAAATGCTCTGGAGGTTAAACAAAGTTTTATGTAAAGCTGAGGATGTTCCTTGCCTTTAAGAGATAAAGGTGCAACTTTAGGCTTAAAAATACAGGTGTTCCCATTTGATAAAAAGCAGAATGAATCATAACTAAAAGACAGAACTAAAAAAAATTAAAAAATATATTGTCATCTGGTTCTTGTAGGTTATCCGGGCTGTGTGACTGTGGTCTTGGTATTTTCTTTCCTGATGTTTCGCCAGCAGCTGTGGCAAGCATCTTCAGAGGAGTAACACTGAAGGACAGTGTCTCTCAGTGTCAAGTGTGTAGGAAGAGCAATATATAGTCAGAAAGGGGTTGGGTTTGAGCTGAATCATTGCCCTGCAAAAAGTATCAAAGGTAATGTGCTAACCATTGTCCTGTAAGTATCCAGATAATGTGCTAATGAGGGTGTGGTATGTTAATATGGAACCATTGTATCCTGAAGTGATCTGTTAATGTGTGAAATCCAAGGCTAATCTGCATGGCTATTGTGGACTGTAGTCTTTGTCAGTCTGGAGGTTTTCAGGACAAGAAGCCAAGACTTATTCATTCTTAAACTCTCTTCTTTTCTGTTAAAGTTGTGCTGATGTTTAGGAATTTCAATGGCTTCTCTGGGTAATCTGACAAAATAGTTGGTAGAATTGTCCAGTCTTTCAGTATCTTGGAATAAGACCCTGTGTCCTGTTTGTGACACATGATTAGCACATTACCTTTGATACTTTTTGCAGGACAATGATTCAGCTCAAACCCAACCCCTTTCTGACTATATATTACTCTTCCTACACACTTGACACTGAGAGACCCTGTCCTTCAGTGTTACTCCTCTGAAGATGCCTGCCACAGCTGCTGGCGAAACGTCAGGAAAGAAAATACCAAGACCACGGTCACACAGCCCGGATAACCTACAAGAACCAATGAACTCTGACCGTGAAAGCCTTCGACAATATATTGTCATATTGCACAATATTCGTAATGTACATATCTTGTGCAAAGCTGATACATTCATGCCCAGAACTGCACTAGTGACTCTGCTCACTTGCCTTCTGAATCAGAGCCAGTTTATACAGATGGTTAGCCCATTCCTGAAGGCGGGGGGAGTTAGGCACAGCCGCATCGCCTCCACAGAGGCATCCTGGCTGCCGCAAAGAAAATAAAAGGCATTTAAAAAATTTAAAAGGGGAAATGTCCCCACTGAGTAAAGCGAGGCTACGTCACCAAAATACCTGGCGCAGCAACGCTGCAGCTCAAAGGGGTTTTCCTGGGTCCAAAGGGGTTAGGAAGCTGCCTAAAGATAACTCTGCCCCCAGGAACACCCCAGGGACCCCGCCCCCACACTGGTGCGGGCTCCCACTTCCAGAATTTTGCTGCCGGCATAGCAGCACTGATGGCAGAGCCCTGTGACGAGGCTTCCTGGTGTGTTTGCCCCAACACCAATGTAGGTGCCACTTTATTCCATGATAAGGTGGCCCGCTCGCTGGTGCAGGGTCACACCAGCTCCTAAAGAGCTTTGCCCCTCCTTCAGTATTGCAGCCTTAATAACCTGCAGTTCTGGCATTTACAGTAGCTAACCTTTTGCTTTAGGATGTACAGTACTCTGTGGTGCAGTCATAGGCCTGGAAAAGGCCTGGGCAGAGGCAAATTCTTATTGGAGAAAATGGCCCAAACCTACCTCTAAGGGCTGTTGTTTGAAAAATGTAGGAGGTAGAACCATACATACCACCATGAGTTCCTTGGAGGAAGGGCAGAATACAAATGGATTAATAAGATATCCAATATTTTTCAATTTAGTTGTATGATAATAATCAGTATTATTTTGCTGAAACAAATAAAGCCTGTCACTAGTGAATTTCAATTGACTGCATTCTGGTCTTGGCAACATTGTTGCTATAGTAATAAAATCTGGTCCAATAACTCTTAGCAACCCGACACAACTCCCCAGTTCCTACATTTTGAAGCTCATTCAAAACAGAATACGATACACAGATTTTGTTTTTAAAAATATGACATGCTTGTGAACCATATCAGTCTGACTTCTATCTATTAAGATCTCTATATATTTCAATAGTGCATTATGCCAATAATAATGTACCATAATATATTAAATGGCACCAATGGTAATGATTTGAGAATGCCATCTTATCTGTCCATCAATGCCCAGTTCCCATTTCCTGCCAGTAGATTCAGGACAGACAAAAGGAAATACTTGTTTGCACAATGAGTGATTAAAATGAGGAATTCAATGCCAGAGGATGTAGTGACGGCCATAGGCACAGACAGCTTTAAAAGGGGATTAGACAGATTCATGTAGGATAGGTCTATCAGTGGCTACTAGCCATGGTGACTGAAAGGCACCTCCAAGAAGCATCTGGGAAAGGTTTTGGCCTCCAGAGTAATTGCCTGGCCACTGCATGAGACCGGATGCTGAACTAGATGGACCACTGATATGATACAGCAGGGCTCTTCTTACATTCTTATGTTCTTATGTAATACTGGACCCCACTTCTGCAACTGAAGTCTCTGCTATTTACAGTGGTTTATAGTGTCAGTTAATAACTGTGCAGAAATTTTGTTACCCTTCCACTTCGGTATGGAAAGGATTCATAGGTACAAATCTGTCAATGGTAAAATTACTGCAGTGGCAAGAGATGCAATCTCACTCCATTTTCGGGTATTCTGGAGTGTGTGGTAAATATAATGATACATTTTGTTCTCTGCTGCATTTAAATACAAATTACAAGATAACACTTCCCCATCAGCAGTATTTTTCTAGCTCTGATCTCAGAACTCTTCTCTCAAGAAAATGCAATAGAGGTGAACATCTGGAGTGTCTCAACGCTTGGGAATGGATCGCATGTTATCTCCACCACTGCACTGATGAAATTCACAAACCATGTCTGTGATTTTTGAACTTGTTTACAGCCAGCACAATCACAATGTTAGCAACAGTCTCTGCCCAACATCAGATCCATAGTGATTTTCTTCCCCATGGTCACATAACCATGTGGACTATCATGTGAGGGAAAGGAGGGAATTTGCATTTGTGAGTCAACTGAGAGATTCTTAAAAAAAAAAAAAAAGACACAAAGGACATAATTTTAATGCTTCAGTAAGTTACCTGTTCCATTTATTTTATATACCTTTCAATAATAATACCATTTAAATAATAATTGTGGGCATCTGGATTGTATTTATATCACAGCTAGAAATAAATATAATTTCACAGGCCATTGAGTGGTGTCAAGGCTATTGTATGTTTGGTTTCTAACAGCAGAAATGACAGCCTGGAGCCCCTAACAGCTGATGCCTCTTTGATGCTGCATCTGTTCCTAATGGAAGATTTCGCCAGCCTGCATGTTTATTAATGTTTATTTATTTATTTATTTTTTAAAAACGTCATTTATGCTCCACCTTTCTCCCCAATTGGGGACCCAAACTGGGTTACATTGTTTTCTCCTCCATTTTCTCCTCCCAACATCCCTGTGAAGCAGGCTAGTCTGAGAACATGTGAATGGCCCTGTTTCACCCAGCAAGTTTCCATGAGAGAGGTGGGATTCAAATCTTCATCTCAAAGATCCTACTCAGACACTCTAACTACTACGCAACACGGGCTCTCTGCATAGGTTTCTTTTGAATGCACAAATTCAGGTGGAAAATCAAAATGCTCCCATGTTCACGTTGTGACAGGATCTCCCTGGATGGAGATGATTTTTCCACAAGAGTAACCTCCACTACCAGGTTTTAAATCTTCATTCTGTGTTCCAAGAGGAGGACCAACTCAAGGTGTTTTGCCACCCCAAGCAGGGTAATGGGTGGGGTAGATGTAAGTAGCAATGCACCTCTTGGAGCTCCCCTTACATCCACCCCCCCTGCAGCTCACTAGCAGAAGTCAGGACTGAATAGTACTGCCTATACTTTGATAGCTCATGCTGAACCCTAGGCCGCAACAGGGCCACTTCTATGTATTTTGTCTGCAGAAACAAGGCAGAATTTTACCGCTCTGGTTTGGCTCCTGAACAACACAGCATGGCTTCATGAAAAATAACATAGAGTTTCCTGGGATGTCAAGCAAGTTAGTGGCCAGGACCCTACCTGGAATTTCCATGGGCTCAGAGGGAGGGGCATTTTCATCTATTCTTCCCTCCCACAGCAACCCAAAATGCTCTCTAAAATGCTGCTCCTGGGGGGCACAAGGAATCACTTTGAGGGGCTCTCAGAGGAAGGATATGGTTGCCAGGTCCCTCTTTGACACCAGTGGGAGGTTTTTGGGGTGGATCCTGAGGAGGGCGGGGTTTGGAGAGGGGAGAGGCTTCAATGTCATAGAGTCCAATGGCCAAAGCAGCCATTTTCTCCAGGGGAACTGATCTCTATCAGCTGGAGATCAGTTGTAATAGCAGGAGATCTCCAGCTAATACCTGGAGGCTGGCAACCATATGAGAGAGAGGAAACTTCACACACAGCCCTTGTGCCCATGTACATTCTAGATGGGATCATAATCCTCATATTGCAGATGCAAGGGGAAGAGTCAGCGGCTTGCCCAAGACCATTCTGTGAGATTTGACTCAGGGTCTTCCCAAATCACATACAGCCACTACAGATCACTCTAGATCTACTATAAGACCCCTATCGCCCACTGTTTTAAGCAATGGCTATGTGTGCATTCTAAACTTGATTCAAACTGATTTTGAACCCAACCCGACTAATACAATAGGAAACAGTAGGAGCCTTATAAAACCATTTCTCGAAAACTAACCATCTCTGAACTGCTTACACATTCAAGAAATATTAATCTTGAACAGGTGGAAATTAACAACATGGACTTACCTTCCACTTCACCCCAGCACCAATCAAATACAGTTGGGATGGTATTCCAAAAAGAGCCCATAGTTCCATACAGAAATTATGAATGTCATAAGTTAACTGTGTTGAATGACTGAAATACCCTAGAACACCACTGAACAACCGTTGCTTCCTTCCACAAATCTAGATGTAACTTTCTAAAAATGTTTTCAGGTTAATGGAACAACTCTCTGACAGATTAAAACCTCAACACCTATATCTTTAGAAATTAAGCAGTAACACCACTACTAATCACAATCAAGGAATATCTAAATACAGTTCACCACTAGAAAGTACCTTAATAAAATACAAGTTTCTTTTCCACAATCCCCTTTGTCCACCACCATTTAATAGGCAAGCTCTCCTATTCGCTTCCGGTTTATTTTGTGATCTCACCAGAGCTGATCCTAGCAGTCTGTTTTCAATATCAGGGCAGAGAAATAATAGAGAAAGACAAATATTTTTGAGTATGTGCAGAATGCCTTTATCTCATAAATAGATAACCGCAGCTTCCCACCTTACCACGTGTTTAGAATTCAGGAGCGGGTTGCCTCTGAGTACAAAATTAAGCAGGATAAGGGCCCGAACCTACAATTATTTCCCATTTCTCTTCCCCAAATATACTCTCAGTTTCCTCTCTGTCTTCACAGCAGTGCAAAAGGTGATGTAAAGCTCAACCCAGTTAGAAGAATCTGACTGAATTTGGGCAAATGACTTCATACCCAAATTCCCAATTCTATCAGTTTGCAGATTCGCAACTAAGCACACTAAGATAACTAAGCACACTAAGAATAATTTTGAGTGATATAACATATCACACACAAACATTGCTAGTGTGAGACAGAAGGCAAAGACAATCTGTTTTAAACCACATGTAAATCCTGGGTCAACAAACATTAAAATGTGCGTTTAAATTGCAATGATGGGAAATACAAAAACTGGTTTTAAAAGCAGCATAACTTACTGAAAGGTCTCAAAGTTCTGACTGCTCAAAGTAAAAACAAGGATCTGAGCCAATTGCAAGAAAAAGCCGGAGACTTTTTATTGCTACCAAAGCCACTGTACTTCTGTTTGTGCCCAAGTAGCCTCAGGCAAGCGAAAAGAGTTTGCTACCAACTTAATTCGATTTCTGATTGACAGAAGAACAAGCAAGGATAGAGGTGAGAGGAGTTAAGGATAGCTTCTTGGAGCAGGATGGCAAAAGAGGGAAAGATCAGCCTCGCCCTGCTGCAAGCATGTAATTCCTTTGAATGTAACAGCTTCAGATCAAGTCCTACACAAGCCTTGGATCCTGTCCCATTAGGAATCTTTCCCAGATGCCACCATCATATATCCTCCTCAGCAGAGAAAAATAAACCTTCACCAGAGTCCTTTGCTGGCTAGGTGAGCCATTTGAAAATAATTAGGTTGGCAAGGTACAATCTTGTGCACTCTGCTTCTCCCTAAGAGCCAGGCAATGCATTATCTTATTTGCAAAGGAAGAAGCTTCCGCATAGTGACTTGCCAGTTGTAAAAGACAGATCAGCCCACTGTGTGGAAAGTTCCTCTGACTGTCAGTGATTATGTCCTCTTTATGGACTTTCTTTATGGACCCATGATGGACAAGGACACGCAGGTCATTATTGGGGGTGGGGGCTCTACATGACAAACCGTACTAGAAGATTCTCCTGGATACAAAGAGATGTAAAGAGTTATCATGATAAAATTTCTCTGACACGGAGAAGGTAACACAGAGACTGTGGCTGCATTCAGATTAATTAAAAAACACACTACCATTACAGAAACAAGCCTTAGAAGTCCTCACAGATTGCCGTTCAAATAACTACAGTTTGTCATGACATCGAAATCTTTTTCTTTGGCACCACATGTAAAAGGGAGGGGAAGTGCACAAGTTAAGGAGTTTCAAGACTAATTCCCATTATGACAAACCAGAGTCTGGGACTGAACCCAGGGAAAAGAGAACAGGGAGAAGAGAGGTCAATCCTGGAATTAAATGAGGGTTCCAATTCATATTTACAAACTGTGGAGTTCTATGAAGTTTCCAAGAAGTGATGCTTAAGCAAAAACTACGCTCTCTCTAGGAAGTTATAGAAAAGGGCAAGGGTCCAGTAGCACCTTACCTGGGCTGAATAAAGACCTTGCATTCATGGCTCATTACCAATGCTGATTTCTCCACACCCATTTCTCCCCTGGACATCACAGACTCTTCTGCATACCACTCCTAATCCCATCATGCCTGCTATTCACATTTACATACTGTTAACATTTACATACTAATGCTTGTCTGAATTCACTCTCCTCTACTTAAAGACAGATGGATTCACATTGTAGCTGTATCTGAAGAAGTGAGCTGTGGCTCACGAAAGCTCATACCCTACCAGAAAATATTTTTGTTAGTCTTTAAGGTGCTACTGGACTCTTGCCCTTTTCTACTACTGCAGACAGACTAACATGGCTACCCACTGTGAATTACCGGTATCAAGAAGTTAGGAAAACAATTATATTCCATCACTGCTGTAAGACATAAGTACACAGCACTTAATTGCAAACCAAGAGTGTTACTTAATGGTCTGGAGTAGAACAATCCAACTTCCCCTCTGGTATTTGAATGGGGTCCTTTAGCCCTGTTGTGGAACTTTTCTCGGTTGGTTCTAGGCAAGAAATGTGTACTCAATAAAAGGAAGTTACCACGCTCCCTCTGGGAGCCCCACAGCATAGAGTGGTAAACTGCAGTACTGCAGTCAAAGCTTTGCTCATGACCTGAGTTCAATCCCGACGGAAGTCATTTTCAGGTGTCCAGCTCAAGGTTGACTCAGGTTTCCATTCTTCCATGTAAAATTAGTACCCTTCTTGCTGGGAGTAAAGTCTAGATGACTGGGGAAGGCAATGGCAAACCACCCCGTAAACACAGTCTGCCTAGTAAATGTTGTGATGTGACATTACTCCATGATTCAGTAATGACCTGATGTTTGTACATGGGATTACCTTTACCTTCCAACCTCTTCAGAATACTAACCTAAGGGCCATTGCAGCCTGAGTGGGGAAACCACAAACAAATGAAAAACATTCCAGTTGTATTAAACTATACCAGTTACATAATTTGACTGACAAAATAATTACATGTAATCATAAAATAAACTGTAAAAAAAATCTAATAGTATCAGTATAGGTGAGGAGTATTTGGTTTATGCTATATTTATACTGATGCAATGAAGCACACGCACCATTAATGTCTTTTCATATGTGTGTGTTTAAAGTCACAGCTGACTTACAGCAACCCCATAGGATTTTCAAGGCAAGAGACGTCCAGAGGTTATTTGCCAACAGCTGCCTCCACATTGGCTGAGAGACTTCTGAGAGAACTATGACTAGCCCAAGGTCACCCAGCAGGCTTCATGTGGGGGAGTGGGGAATTAAACCCGGTTCTCCAGATTAGAGTCTGCCACTCTTAACCTCTACACCACACTGGCTCTTTTCATATACACTACTGTAGTCAACAAACAATGTTTTGTCCATAGAAATACAGAATAATGTACAAATCCGAAAAATTTATACAAAGAACAAGTTATTTCTACCCACACCCATGTAATTTTTGGACATGTATTTCTCCAACTGCAACTCTCATTGCCTATTGGCAAACCTCTTTCAAAACCAATAAGATTTTCCACATTATTTTATGTTATGGCATTGGGGTCTGCTGTTCAAAAAAAAAAACTATCTACAAAATCCCACTGGGAATGCTCAAGATCGAGGGTGTGCCTATTTCTGGTTCCTGATTACAGTGTTATCTGGAATTTGAATGAAATACTACATAATTGGCCAGGAATGGGGGAATACTGTCTCCAACTGTTGTAATTTTTCCTTCTTTTCTTAAATTGTGCATGCCTTGCCCTCAGTTATCAAAGCATCACTGCAGGCATTAATGTTTTGTAGTAGCTTAAGAAACTGTATCGCTAAAATGACTCCACTCCCTTTAGAATTACTGTTAGTTTTGCACTCTCAACAATTAAGATTTTATTAACATTCTACATTCAGAATAATGTTTCTCCTTGGGAGAAAAGATATAAGCCAGAAATGACGAGGCAGGTAGATGTATTTCATTTTGTATTTTTTTTTTTAAATCACTTTCCCCATTTAGAATGAATTATTATGCTTCACGCTCATAATTTCTATTTCCTTCCTTTTTTTTTCACTGCATGGGGAGATTTTTTTTAATGGAAACCTACTGGGATATGTCCTACATAGTGACTAAAAGCGGAGGAAGATAAATTTAGCTTGTTTCTAAAGCATTTCAACGATTACAGCAAAACTACAAAGGAAACTAAATATTTACCATGTTTTTTTAAAAAACAAAACTCCCCATACATAACATTTGCATGTATTTCCCCAGCTCCTGTGGACTAGGATTCTCTCAGAATCTTTATGATGATAATAAGTGAAACTACAATCAAACAGAGTTGCTGGTTCCTGACCTGAAAGGTTTCTGCGCCTTTAGCAACAGTAGTTATCTAGGAAAAATAAAAAAGCAGTTTTTAGCTCACACACTGACGATGCAATCCTATACAAAGTCATTCCAATCTAAGCCCAATCGAACCCCACTGAAACTGGCCTAATGTTGCATAGCATCGCACTGTTTGCTGAAGGTATTAAATCCTATGAATCTGGGGGGGGGGGAATCCATAGATTTTCTCCAAATTCTCCAGTCAGTTCCCCAAGTAATGGGACATTACTCCTGAGTGGTAAGGGACACACATGTTTGTTAGGTTGTCCAAACAGCAGTACAAAAGAACATATATATACCTCCCACCCACCACCCCGTTTCCAGGCTGTAGTCTGAAAACTACAACCTTTTTTGTTTGTTTGTTTTTTGTTCAAGATGGATGCCCCATTACTACAAGACTTTGTAATTGTGACTTTGGCATTTTCAATGAATGGGAAAGCCTAATTTGCATAGCCCTCATTTTATACAGAAACCCTCACTTCATCAATAATCCTTTTATGTTTAGTCCTCCCACATTCAGCCTCATTTTATGCTATTAACACTTACCGTAGGTACTGTTAAGTACAAATTCAGCTATTAATGTTCACAGAAAATGGCAGTAGTCCACCTACTGCTTTCTCTGGACTAAGCACAGTGTTCCAGATGACTTTCAGACCCAATTCAGGTGCAGGTGTGCACACAAGAAGGCATAGTCATCAAATTAGCTTTCCCATATCAGATCTCCTGGCAGGAGGTACACCTCACCACTTTTTATGGTTCATGATAGGTATTGTACTCAAGTGAAATGATTACTAGAGAATCTTTGTCTCCATTTCATCTTTTATTACAACATATTTTAAACTTTGGCTTAAAAGAATATAATACCATCTCTTGATTCTACACAGACAATTAAAGGACAGCAATCATCTGAGTCCATTTTATCCAAGCCTCTTCCAAGAAGAAACTGATAATGTATTCAGATGCCAATATTTATACGTTTTCAAAATTATCTTCTAACAATAAATACTTGTCCCACCTGATAGAGCTTACATTCTAGGCTACTTAACTGTCTCATAACTTCAAACACCATACAGAGTCATCTATATTCATATATATACTAAGAACATGAGGAAGGACTGACCTAAGAATTGGTGGCCAGGGGGGACCTGGCAACCCTACCTAAGATACAGCACAGAGAACTATCAATGGACCTAACAGGTAGGCCAATGGCAGAAAATTCTGAAACAATAAAAATGTATGTGGCTGTGAAGTCAAAAATATGCTTATAGGGTACAGAATGGTTAAATATACACAAGAATGTTACCATTTCAAAAATTATCAGGTGGTATGTACCACCAAGCTCCACAAGAATTTCTTAAGTATAAGCTTTGCACAGTGACATATTCTAAGCTCAGTCATTTGCTTCCTGCTACTGTAGGATTCTCTTCCCCTCTACCTAATGGTTCAGAAAGGCAAAGAGTTCATCAAGACCAAGACTACAGAGCAAGTATGGTATACGAGTTAGAATGTTGGACTAGGATCTGGGAGGCCGAGGTTTGAATTCCCTCTCTGCTATGGAAGCTTGCTGGGTGACCTTGAGTTAGTCACACACTCCTCAACCTGTCTCACAAGCTTATTATAAAGTTAAAATGGAAGAGAGAAGAACAATGTAAGCCACTTTGGGTTCCCACTGGGGGAAAAGGCAGGGTACATATGAAGTAAATAAAATAAAAATAAGACTGCAACATTGAATCACTGTGTCACACTCTCCATGAGTGCTTGAACCTCATATTTAATTTTTTACCTCTCTCTGTCTTGTTTCTGTTGCTAATAGTTAATTGTATTCCTAAAGGCTCGCTGTTATAGCCCATATTCCAAACAAGTTGAGTGGATAAATGTACAGGTCATTTGTCTTTCCTTGTGTGCGCCAGCTGATGTTCAGGCCCATCATAAATACAATTAAAATAAAATTGGTCATAAAGGCCATGAATCTTGAGGTTATTTTATTATTGGCTCTTCATTCAGTATTATGCCCCGCAGACATATCCTGCTGAGCTGCCACTGCTGCAGCCATACATACTGCCTACAGTCAAAACCCAAAAGCAATGGAGAGCGACAAGTATGGGGGACTGACTGCCAGATTCAGGGCAATAAGCTTTACTATTTCCCAAACAAGGCCCATATAACTCCTGCTCATCAAAATAGTCTACAGTCTCTTTTCTTTCTTTCTTTCTTTCTTTCTTTCTTTCTTTCTTTCTTTCTTTCTTTCTTTCTTTCTTTCTCTCTTTCTCTCTTTCTTTCTTTTTCTTTCTCTCTCTCTTTTTCTCTTATTAGGTCTCTATTTATAAATTTAACATACAGCGGCCAAAGAATCCCAACAGTATTCCAGGGAAGGAAGCCTGGTGCTCTCTGAACAGCTATGCAATGGCCGCAACAATGTGAAGTTGGACAATTTTAATTATCATGTGTAGCCATCTTCAGGGATTGTCCATTCCAGTCTTTAGATGCCAGTTTTCACACATTCAAACTACCCATTGGTGAATAATCCAAATAGCCATTGTTAAGAGTCATCTAATTTTTCCCCCTTTATAGGAAGTTATTTACACAACTCTTTCAACATCTGAAAAATTGAATCATTCTGATCTTATAGAACACTTCAACAGTGCCTTGGGCATAAAGCCCTCTATCCAAAGAAATGCCTGCTAATTATAAAAGGCAGAAAAGTTTGAGCATGTAGGAAACAGAAGAAAAGGAGCGGATGTCATACACTTCTCCTAATAAACAGGTATTGTCTTTTCCTTTCAATCCCTGGCAAACTCTACAATCGACACAAAGCTAGCAATTGCAGTGTTGAACTCCTACACAAAGAGACCCCTTGACAAACAGAACATCGAACGACACATGCTAGGAACAAACATGAGTAACACAAACTTCATAATTACATCTCTTCTGTCCAATAAAAAAAATCACTGTTCGTTAACAAGGGCGTGAAATATTCCAGACTGGAATTTCGTAACAATTCGGTGACAAAATTAATACATTATCACATAAGAGTTCCGTGAGTGGGAGCCACGTCTAGATACTGGGCTGGCCTTTTGTATGACACATCTGAACCCTAGCATTATATTCGCTTGAACAATTTGTACTTGTTGTTAGGGGAGCTGGCTGCTCACAAAGCTTTTCCAAGTTAATATATGCAGCCTTATGTCCCCAGAGAGTCTGTCAGGGCACAAAGGACAGTCCTGAGATGTTATTGGAAGGTCATTAAGACTAATGGATACTATAGATGCTGGTCAGCAACGAGGCAATCAACAAGGGCATTGCTTATTGTCCAGCTCTGCTGGGGGCCTGGAGGAGAGGAAGGCCCCAGCTGATCCAAATTAGTTTGCAAATGCTGGAAAATGTGCAGTTGGTGACTTCAGATACAAAATAAAGAAACAGCATTTGGATAACAAAGGACCCTGCTTTCCAGTAAAGCAGAACACAACTTCCAAATGCAAAGCTGTGGTTGGGACAGAAGCGTTCTGTTCCCAAAGAACCAAACAGCTCCAGATGTGGAGTATGGGACAAAGAACCATTACCTGCTATGGAGCATGTATATACATTGCATATTTAAATGCAGTTCAATACGCATCGTTTTAGTTATGATATTATGAAATATCAATTCATGACGTTGCGTCCTCTCCAGGCAGAGATTCACATAGAGGAACACCATGTCAAACATGGACATTTACAGATTTCTTTTGACCCACAATTCATCTGTGTGTACTGCAAGAGGTCTATGAGGTAATAGAATCTATTCCTTCCTGTCTGATCCTTAAATATAGCAAAATGGGTAGTTCCCCATGGCTTATACTTGCTTCTCATTTTCTTCTGAATTCTTCCCAATACACCAGGCATAAACTGAACACAGAACTACAAACGGAGTTCATCTGCTTACTCCATTGCAGCAGCATTATTCCCAGTGCCTTGGGTCACATGTGCTGGTTAATATAATTTATTATGACAAAAGCCTTCTGTACCATATCATTGTACATTTTAAATGTTTATCTCCCTTCTCTCTTTGCTTTATCTGAGATTTGTTGTGTTAAATTGGTAGTCAGATATACAACAGATTGAAAGATTCAGTTTTGTCCCTGGACTTGTGTCTTGGCCACACACATGAAGTGGATGCTCTTTTGTGACTGGCCTAGCCTAAGGGACTGATTTGGGTAACACTGTTTATCAAGTTTCTTTTAGGCAGGGGCTTAGAACGTATAACATGTTCAACAACAGATAAATCAGTACAGAAATTCATTCTATTTACATTTTAACTTGCTACTCAAAAGTTACAGTGATGTCATTGCCTCAGTGTGATACTCTAGGATTCCCCCAAAACTCTGTGGTTTTACCTATTCTAAGCCCATTGACTTCAATGGATTGCTCTGCCGGTGTCTGGTGTGTTTCTTGTACTACCCTTTAAACAGACCTTGTGTGTGCAGCATTACTGTCCACGTGTCACCTCTTAAGTCTTTTCTCTCTATCCCTAAATTTAGACTTGATCCTTACGGAGAGATCTTAACCGTTCCAAATTAAAACAAAACAGTGAAGCTGCTTGACCTATTAGCCACTCTCGTTTATTTCCCTTGGGACAGGGCTAAATCCACAGCACACTGTTTAAAACTGTAAAGAGAAAGTTGAAAGGCTTTTGTAAACAAAGCTGTCCTCTAAGAGTACTGCATTATTTTGGATTGCGCGAGAAAAGCAAAGGTATCAATACATCTCATTCTCAAGGTGAAGAAAAGGGAGGTTTTCCTGCAAACTTGTGGAACACCCCCCCCCCAGGTTTGCAGAAAAATCTAAAAGCTTACCCAAATTGGAAGGGGGGGTTAAATCCTCCCCCAAAAGGAACTTCTCTGCGCTTGTGTGAAACCACAACTGATGCTGCTTGCCCCGCCATCACTGCCTCTCCTCAGCAGTGACACTGTGCCAGGAGAGCCAGGCCCAACATCACTGCCTCTGTGGTAGAGATGTGGCAGGAGGGGGAGGAGGAGGAATTGGTGTAGCTGCTGCTGCTAGGCCCGCCACTGCTGCCTCTTCAGTGGCACCCAGCAGTATGGTCCATGTCATGAGATGAGGCATACTCCCAGGAATGTACCTCAGAGTGCAGTCTATGGTTCTGGGGGGTGGGGAGCAGGGTTGCTGGCAGCCCCGTACTGGGCTGCTGGCACAGTCCCTTACCAGAGTGCCCCCTCCCCCAGGTGGAGGATGGGGTGCAACTAGAGTCTGGAGAATGACTGCCAGCCAGGGCCGGATTTAGGTTTGATGAGGCCCTAAGCTATTGAAGGTAATGGGGCCCTTTATATGTCCAGATGTCCTTTGTCAGCAACAAACTGTCGCTGTTTTTTGTGTTGAATATATGCTATATGGTAATTTATGGACCTAATAGGTATCTAAAGCCATTTGCACATAACAAAATATGTATTTTATCAAAGTAATTGTTGATTTTGGAAATGTACATCCAGGTTTTTTTCTTTAAATTTTTTGGGGGCCTCCAAGAGAGTGGGGCCCTCAGCTATAGCTTGTTTAGCTTATATGTCAATCCGGCACTGCTGCCAGTCACCCTACTGTTGGCCAAACAACCATGGCATCTGTTGCCTTGCAGGACTGAAGTCCTAGGCAACAGCAGAAACAGATACAGTTGAGGTGCAACCCAGACAGCAGATGGGAAAGTATCATTTGGATGGCTACGGCGTGCACCTCAGGGAGGGGGGTATCCCCATGAATGGAGCCCCCCTCTATGGGGCAGCAACCACAGACCCTACTGCTGCCCTGCCAGCCTGACTACAGTCATCCCAACCACTGTGCTGTTCGTCATCATTGAATATGCCTAGGTTTGGTGCATCACTTACTAAGGAGTAAGCCCACTAAAATCAACAGGATTCAGGATTTTAGAGTACACATACTTAGGATTGCACAGGAAGAGTACTAAACTAGGATTGGAAGCATGTGAGAATGCTTAAGAGAAACTCAGATGCCAAATGGCAAGCTTCACAGGAGTTCCCCATCATCGTCTACATAATACTTTCAGTGTTCAAAGCTCTATACGTATATCATCTTTACAACAGTCCAGTAATTCAGCAGTATTGTTATTCCTACATTGTGGGTGGGAGGGACAGAAGCTGGAAGAAGCGTACTTAAAGCCACCAAGTGCATTCCTGGCAGAGGCAATGTTTGAATCAGCAGTCTCCCAAATCACAACTCATTACATGCTACAACAGATGATACACAAGGATTTCTGGTGAGCAAGTGTTAGAAGTCCTACTCCATTGCCAGCTCAAATCCTCCAGATCACCTTACATAGGTTGAGAGCAAGCATAGGGTAGTGTAACGGTTATAATGTCAGACCAGGGTTCAAATGACCACTCTGACATGAAGCTCGCCTGGTGACCCTGGGCCACTCACACTCTTTCAGTCTAACCTACCTCACAGGGCTGCTGTGGGAACAAAATGGAGAAGAAAGGCCTATGTATGCTGCTCTGAGCTGCTTGGAGGAAGGGTGAGATATAAATATGTACTAGATAGGCAGGCAGGCAGATAGACAGCAAGATAGACAGACCTAATTCAGAGGCTAGATTATTTGCTGGACATCCATAGGACATTTAGCAAAATTGTCTAAGCACTTCAAATTCTTTCTGGAGTGGACTGTGGGAAGGACTGCTGATCAATATAAGCAGGTAACCTGCAATGATACTAAAGAGTAATGTACTAGCAAAGCAGTGGTTAGAACTGCATCATATTGGGTTAGACCCAACTGGTTTTTCTACAGGAGAAAAATGCAGGAGAAGGCCCCCAAAGGCTATGTGGGGATCATGGGATCTGCATGAACAAAAGCCATTTGGACAAGTCCTGGGCGAGACAGAGTGAAAGAGCCGGCTCACTCCAAATCATTTTCTATACAAATAATAATAGAAGTAGTGGCAGAAAGATGCCCTTTGAATTCTGGATTACACTTTTCAACCTGGTTTAAGTCACTGCCGCTCACAATACTGGATGCTTTTGCCGAGATTCAGGTAGTCTGCAAAGTAAAGTGGGAAGTGAATACATTGGTTACCATAACGAATGCACACTTCTGAAGTGAATACATCAGTTACCATAGCGAATGCACACTTCAGCACCTCTCATTCCAACCCCAATAGGTTTTGGATTTTAGAGTACCTTCCACATCCATGTTTTCAATAGATTGTAACAGAAGTTATCTGATCCACATAAAAATGTCAAGAATTAATGTGCTATAGTGTAGCACTTGTACTTCAACACCAGCCAGGTACAAATAAAGTAATAAATAAGCTTTCTCTGACCCAGAAATCCATCTGCTGTTTTGTTTGTTTTTTAATCTGAACAGCCACTTTCCTTGACTGTAAGGCACCACTGTTGAAGAGTTCCCACCAGCTCCATTCTAGCTGCTGGCCTGTGGAATTACCAAGGCAACTGATGCGATCTACATAGCCACTGAAATTTAGTTCCATAAATATACATAGGCCTGGAAAAATAGCTTTACATTCCTAAATATCATGCTTCATGGTCAGGATCAATGGGAATAGAGAAAAGGGGCTGGGGGGATAAAGGGCCAGGTCCAGTGGGCCAGATAACCAAAGCAAGAGTTTAAAGAAGGAGGAAAGATGTCTATGGCCTTGTTCCTCCAAGCGTACAGAAGACATTTTTAGGGAGGCATTGACAGTGCTGAAGGCAGTCTCCAATACCCACTTTCCTCTGATTTCCATCAAACCAAGGCCAGAACTAAGTATTACCAGCTGAATTCTTTTGCTATCTGGAATACAAAAATGCATGCATGGTGATCCATCTGTGTTTACTCAAATCTAAGGCCTCCAGAATTCAATGGGACATATGCCCCTCCCATTGAAGGACTGCCACCTTAGATCTCCTTGACTTATGGAATCTCTAAATCAGGAGCTTAATTCCATTATGCAAAACATATAGTAGCATCAGCAGAAAACTAAAAAAAACTGATTCTGCTGCTCTGAGCATATGTCCAGTAATCCTGAATCAACCCTAGTATACAAGAACTCCACCCTCTTCTGAGGACCAGGGTACTACAGCCACAATCCTCTGTGGCATATAGTTGGATAAGTACTTGGAAGACCCAGGTTCAAATCCTTAATTATCCATGAAGTTCACTAGGTAACCCTTACACTAGTCAATCTTTCAAAGTAACAGTCTGTTATTCAGATAAAGTAGATGAGGGAAGAACAATGCATACCCCTTTGAGCTTTTTGAAGGAATGGTGGCATAAAATGTAGTAGACAGGATAGACTGCCAGAAGCCTGTTTCAACCACTCTTAGCCTATCTTACTCATTTATGGGTTTATGTATTTACAACCGTTCTGCAACTGTGACATATTCCACACAGTACCAGGAGCCCTAGTAGGCTTTTTATGTTGTTCTATATTCTACATTCGTTATGGAGCCAGCCTGTTCTGGATAGCTGTGCAATATTCCCCACCACCATATATGTTGGTTCCCAACTTGGGGGTACTATTCTGCCTTTGCCTGCAATGGAAGCTTAACAATGCAATCCTAAACAAAGCCACACCTTTCTAAGCCCATTGACATTAAGAGAATTAGGAGGGTCCAACTCTGTTTAGGATTTCACTGCCTGTCTTTTCTGTGGAACGTAGAACCTTCAGCCAGCTCTTAGTATGTCAGCTGTAGTCTTTCACTGGAAAGTGAGATCTGATGTCCAGGTAACGTGCGGTATCTCGGAAGACTCTTCAGAACTAATGCAGAGTGTATTAGACAAGACTGCCAACTAATGTGGGCTAGAGGCACCAGTTTCCTGCAGTTTTAAATTAATTCCACTAGCTTCCAGTTTGTCTCTTGGCACAATTCTTACTTTTAAAGTCCTCAGTGGCCTGGAGCCCTGGCACCTGAAGGACCGCCTACTCCTGTATGAACTGACATAAGATCTGTTTAGAAGGCCCTCCTCTGTGTTCCACTCCCTCTGAAGCAAAATGGTGGGCAACTAGAAATAGACTCTTCACTTAAGTAGTTTCTCAGCTGTGGAGTCCCTTCCCTATAACAGCTTTCCTGACACGTAGCACATTAAGGCTGAGGTGCCAAGTGAAAACCTTTCTATTTGTTCAGGTCTTTAGTCAGTTGTGTTGTGCTTCCCCCACCCACCCCCTTCCTCTAAGACTGAAATTAATTTTATTGCTTGCTGATTTGATTTCAACTTTTACCCCGTTTCATTTCTTTGTAATAATTCATAATTGAATCCATCTTTCATTTTAGAAGGTTTTCTTTTTGTATTTCAATTGTTAAAATTTTATAAACAGCTTCGATTGCTTTTGGGAAAAGACAACACATAAATATGTATAAATGGAATGCTTCAGCAAATTTGACACTGTGGATTAGCTAGCTCATTACATGAAATAACTGTCATTGTGTAGGCGCTTATTTACCATATTCATCTTGCTATGCTTATTCACCTCCAGTAGCAGGTCACATTGTGTGTTCATATGTACAATAGCTACAAAATCGCTAGCTACATTTGTGAGCTAGCTTGCTAATTCTGCCACGGTGTGCTTTGCCAGAAGAGGCATTTTCTGTTGTACCCTGCCTGAAAAGCCAACAACCTGAAGGTGTAACTAGAAGATGTGGGAAATGAGTAATTGCAACCCCCAGTATCTTTCATTTTATTTAAAAACAGACATAGAAAGGAAGGGTAGAATTGGTTCAGGGTGACTGCATCTCCCCAATATAAATTATCCCTGTGCCTTTTCACTAAGCCAATTTTACAGGAACAAGAAGGAAGAAAAGGAAGAACAAAGGCTAGACTACATGATTTAAGGACTGGCTCCATTAACAAAAGAAGATTGTCAACTGCTGTAAGACAGCTGAGGCTCCTTCTCCATCAACTAAAAGCATCCCTAGACTGGTCAGCCTGATGTACTATAGGAGGCAAAGCTCATGTCCCTTTTGACCCAGTAAATCATGTTGCTGTGTTATAAACCATTTGCTTTCCTCAAAAATCAGCAATACGGGGCAACTGCATTTTGTATTTCTTTTTGTAAAGTGTCTGCAAAACGAATAAGACATAAGCTTTGTGCAAAACGCTGGGAGGGGGGAGTTGTCTGCTGTTACTCCTCTTGTACAATATTTATGAGTGCTGGGAATTAGGGAGGTGGCAGTTATTCCAAACGCAGAGGTCACTAAGAATGAAGCTGATCCAGTTTCTTCACTTATGTCACTTAGAAAGGCACCATTTGGGCTATGCTAGATTGTGGGAGGGGGGAATATACTAATACGCCTGAAAGATTTTTAGATTTGGGGGGGGGGTAAAAATCGACCAATATTGACCAGTAGTACCTATTGACCAATAGAAACCTATAGAAGGTTTCTATTACCCAGATGTGAATCGTAACGTTAAACTTACATTAGGCCTAAAGCTAGTCAAAATAGCATGAGGTACAAGAGTAATTAGAAAAAAAGAAGCTACGCTGGAAAAGATTACACCAGCCCTTTGTGTATGGAGAGGGGGGAAATGGGAGGTATTATTCAGATAGATCTAAAATTCCTGTTGAAATGACTGTGACTGCACTAACCGAAAAAATAACCTGCAGAAAACACATACTAATTGGCTCAAATGTTCATTTAGAGTTAAAACACACAAGAAACGGAGTACAAAAGGCCTTTTGTTAGAGAGACCTACATTCCTTTTTAAAGCGAGAGATGATCAGAACATTTTAAAGGCAACTCTGGATGACATGCATAGGCACCTTTTATCCTTTCCTTTGAATTACACATGAATGACCCAATTTAGCAGAGAACTAACAGAGTCTCTTGAGACTAGCCAAGAGTCATGAAAATATTCTGAGGGGAAAGGTGTGTCATTATCCTCAGGCTCTGCTCACTAGACTGTAATTAGAAAGACAATTCTCCCTTTCGCAGATGGGGCTTCTGGCCTCTTTCCAATCTATAGGGTTTGGATTACCATTTTCAGCCATAATGCTGGAATATATCAGAAAACAGAGGAAACGTTTGGTCTAGGTTGGCCAACCTTGGGGGGGGGGACTGGAGTTCTTCCAGAAGTACTGGCAGTCTCCAGACTATGGAGATCAGTTCCCCTGGGGGGGGGGGAGGGAATGGCAGCTTCGAAGGGTAAGACATCACATCCCCATTGGTCTCTCTCCTCAGACTCCGCCTTCCCCAGGCACTGGCCCCAAACCTTTGGGAATTTCTAATGCTAGAGTTGGCAACCCTAACTTTGTCTCTTGTAAGTAGTTTAACTGGAATCCTCAATCTTAGAGAATAAAGTTTGTTCTTTGGACAGTTGTTACCTTGAAGAAAAGTGTTTGCTTACAATGAACTGGGATATTTTCAGTAAACACTATTTTGTACAATTATACCTTGTTTTGTATTTTTTTTTCTTGTGGGGTGGGACCATTCTATGTATATTCATATTATTGCTGATTGTCATCAATATGGATGGATGGTTAACTTTGCAACTCTGGTGTTATTGGGTCCATAATTTTGCTGCGAACACTAAGAAAACAGTGTTCATAGCTGTCAAACTTTTAAATCAGCCCAGAGATGTTTGAGGTTGGAAGTGGCAAAACACAATAAAATGATGAGAACCTCATTTGCTACATTTAGGGCGAAAGCGCATGGTCGCTTTATCCTCCTTTAATCCCTGTTTTAGCCAGGATCGAACGCACATTAGGCGAAACGCATGTGTTCAATCCTGGCTGAATCCTGGCTGAAACAGGGATTAAAGGAAGATAAAGCGACCATGCGTTTTCGCCCTCAATCTCTCATCACTATGAGGATAACCAGGCTTTGTTTGTTTGTTTGGTGGTGGTACTCACCTGAACTGAGTACCAACACCTTTGAGGGAGCTCTCCCATGTAATGAGGGGGAAATTGATGGAAATTAGTACCGGCACATCTTTTTAAAACAAAACAAAAATTTTTAAAAGCACTGGGAATAACCATGAAAATATAGAGTGCTAGAAACAAGATGACAAAAACAACACAGAAGTTTCTTTTGTAACTTCAGACTCGTAAATCATTATTTATGTTTTAGATGCCTAAACCTGGGGTGCTGCTCTGGCTGATTTCAGCAGATCAAGCTGTTATTAAAGGCCCAAGAACAGACCAGACTGTTTTCCTAGTTAATTGTCATAGTGGGAATGTCTTTGCTGAACTCTCTCCTAGGCTCAGGACAGCAGCAAGGCTTCTCCAGTGGAATCAATACAGAGGCTTCATCAGATGCAAGCAGAGACGCTACCAGGGAATCACTGGGGCCATCATTCCTGATTTTATGGAGCAATTATACAGTCCCATCCATAGCCCATTATGGAATTGCACCGCATTTGTCAAAGGTGAAATGTTTGCATGCCTCATTAGCCTGTCCACAGTGCCTTAAGGTAGCACTGTATTTGTGATATATTAAGGGACTTCTTTCTTGAACATGGCCAGAATCAGGGAAGTGCTTGAAGGAGTAAAGCTAAATTCAGATATCAAGGCTAGAACAATTTATTTATATAAGTTCATTGAGAGTGCTATCTTGGTGACGAATATGTGTTCCCACATTGCCCACGGGCTCTCTCCATTTGCATAACGCATGCTGCAAGAGAAGATAGTTAAATTTAGCTGCAAAATATACTTCTTGTTGCATCTTCCTCTTCCCTCCTCCTCCAGCAACGAGTTTCCAAGAAAAGAGACTGTTTGGGCGGGAACTGGAATGAAAAATGCAGCTCTTATCAGACAATATTAGCCTTCCAGAGAGCTGTGAAACAGTGTACAGAATGAATATTTAAACAAAACAATAAGACCGTTAACAATAAAAATGAAGAATTATTGATGAATCCAATCACGATTCAATGGATAAGGGTGTGTTGTAACACAGAAAGCCCCCAGTTAAAATCTCATCCATGAAAATGCAAGGTGGATCAGGCCAGCTACTGGCTTTCACTAATGGCACTCAACTGCCTTATTCAACTGCAGATTACAATACAGACCCATCATACAGGTATGTGGTAGGGATTCCCAAAACAACATGCATGAAAAGCTTTGATCATCTTGAGTGCTACATAAATGCTAATATAATGACTGCTTGAGGCTGGCACACCTGGCAAATATTAGTCAAATGATGTCAACTAATTGGGCAACTGATCTCCTATTGTTTGGCCACAGCCTATGTCAGTGTCACAGAACATCACAGAATGTCATTGTGTAGGTGGCAGCTTGCCCTTTTTGTTCATTATGGTACCATTTGTTAGTAAGGACAGGAGTCATGGCTGCTCACCTCACCCTGCCCCAGCCCTGCAGCAACTAGGGGCAAACCCAGCAGCACAGCCAGATTTTGCCTACAGGCGCTGCTATAGCTACTGATCTCCAGCAGTCTTCTAGCAGCAGCTGGACAAACAGTTGTCAGGGATGGTCTAGGCTAGGGTGATCCTGCATTAAGCAGAGGTTTGGACTAGATGGCCTGTATGGCCCCTTCCAACTCTATGGTTCTATGGTTTTATCCCCAAACATACTATTGTGTCTGAATAGACACTGTTTGTTTGTTTTATTGCTGTTTGGCTTCATTTAAAAGAAATTATAACTGTAAACTGGGAGTTTCAGGATGAATGTTGAAGGGAGGAACTATTCAATCTCCTGTGAAAGAGCAACCCCTGATTAGATATGCTGCAGGAGAATACAGCTGCATTCCATACACATAGAAAACCCACTGCCTGGGAGACATCTAGATGGAACCAGCATGCTAATTTCCTAAGTGCAGGAAGGCTGTTTGTTTGCTTGCTTGTTTGCAGGAGAGCATTCAAAAATACAGCATGCCTTCCATTGTTGCAGCCAGAGAGAAACAGTCAAGGATACGCTTAACCTCTTGAACACAGAAAGTAATTCTCTGACACGAGAAGGTGGAGATCACTTCCAAACACTACCTTCTGACCCAAGCAAAATGCATTCAAAAACTGGTTTGGAATTTCAACCTCCCCTAGCCCTTTAGGTGAATTTGACGGCCACATTCAGAATCAAAGCATCTTACTAAAACTTCAGTTGAAGCACACACATTTATAACTCTGTCACTTAGAAGAGCAAGATTCGAGTCCAGTATCACCTTACAGACCCACAAGATTTCCAGGGTATTCGCTTTCGAGAATCAAACTTCTCTTTGTCAGATGTAGTTTAGCATGGTAAAGGGGAGATGTGTAAGAAATTAATGGCATACTCAACCCTGGATTTGCACATGTACTGTAAGAACATAAGAAAGCGCCTGCCGGATCACACCAGTGGTCCAACTAGTCCAGCATTCTGTTTCAGCATCTTTAGCCTTTCCTCATAGGAAAGATGCTCCAAGCCCTTAATCGTCTTAGTTGCCCCCTTCTGTACTGTTTCCAGCTCTGAAATATCCTTTTTGAGATAGGGTAACCAGAACTATATAAAGTATTCCAAATGAGGCCACACCATGGATCTATACAATGGCAATACAATACTGGTTGCTTTATTTTCAAACCCTTTTCTAGTCCCAACATGGAGTTGGCCTTTTTCACTGCTGCCAAACCCAGTCGATAATATTTTCATCAAACTATCCACTACAATGCTCAGATCATTTTTCCTCTCAATCTCAACTACTTCAGGCCCTCACAACATATATTTAAAGTTAGGATTTTCTGTTCTTATTTACATCAATTTACAGTTACCTGCACAGAGCTTGATTTGCCATGTTGTTGCCCACTCACCTTATTTACAAAGATCCTCTTGGAACTCTTCACAACCCACTTTGGTTTTCATCATCCTGAATAATTTGGTAGCATCTGTATGGGGGTCCTGCAGTGGTGGTAGGGAGTCCAGGCTTGTGGCCAGGTCAGCTCAAAACCCCAGTGGGCCCACAAGACCTCAGCATAGGGAAGGGGTTGCTGTACCTGTTTTCTCTTTCTCCCTGTTGTACTCGTCCCTCTCACAGCCTGGGCTGAGACAACTCTTTCCTCCTCAGCCCACTTCATGGTCCTCCATAAATCCCACCCCTAGGGAAAGCCACGCCATGTTAGAGGACCAATCCCCACCCACCCCTCAGGCAGGGGGATGGGCATTGTCCCGGATTATGGTAGGACATCACCCAGGTTGGGCAGAACCTGCCCTCCATGTTCTGCCCCGTTTGGCTGGGGTTCCCACCTAGCTGTTTCTTGGAATCGTGCTGATCAACCAACCAAAATTACTCAAGATAGTGTGCAAGCTTTTGAATCTACCAGAACTCTTCTGTCAGGATGGATGCTTCAGAATTCAAAGGGGGGGGAGCAGATGTCTCGATCTTAAGGCCTGCTCTTATCCGCAACCTGTGCAAAAATGGTGCTGGTGTTGTGCTGCGCCCCTACCCAAGTCACTTGGATGCATCGTAAAAATATGTTTATATCTGGTGTTCAGACCTCACTGACACAGCTGACCTTGGTTTCTCCAGCTTCTCACCTTCTAGAATCTTTCAAGATATGAAATAAGGTCCTTACAGTTCTACAATCCTAAAATGCTATGGCAATTGAATTCATTCTTGACACAAGTGTTTTTTAACACCTCAGCGGTTACAATAAACAGCACAGTTTGTTGAGGAAGTAAGTTTTCTACCTATTTAATAGTACAAGAGAGAAAAGCAACAAGAGAACCTGAAGAATCTGGTCTCACTATGAGCCAGAAAGCATGATTAGAAATGCCCACTTACAGATATAATCTCTCTCCTACCACAAGTATTTCAAAACGTTTGTATTATATAAAACTAATCTTTTTTGGTAGTGTACGGGTTTTAAAGCACAAAAAACATGAAAGAAGATCCAGCCTTCTTCTAGCAGGACCTCAGAAATCTATTTATAAGAATACAATGAGACTCCATGTCAGCTGGAAAGACTCCCCACCACCACTTTTGACTGCAAGACACCATTTCATTGGGTTTTCCTGAGACAGCTTGACTGTTGGCAGTGACAGAGAGCTAATATAATATAAAGTCAATACTCTTCTTAGAAAAGAATGTCCTTGGCTTATGGAGCATAAGTTGTCACAGAAGAAACAATTTAAGGATTGTTAAAATTAAAGCCCGGGGAATGATGAATCATTTTTAACACGCTTCCAGCTATAAGGAAACTTCTTGGCTTTGATGGGAAGAGGGAAAAGTGACCTCAAGGGACTTGTATCAATTGTACAGTCTGGGACTTAAAAGTGGCAGCTGAAGAAAATACCCATGCCAAAAATGAAAAGAAGCCACGCTCCTCTGTGCCAAGCTCCAGAGAGTGCTAATAATGTCTTTTATTGCACATCTTGTTGAAATGTAAAATAATGCCCAGCTCAGAGGCCATGCATGCCTCTGAGAGCACCCTCCAACATTGCCACAGTTATCAATCGATCCTAAATTAATATTTCAGAAAGCATCTATATAATCCCACATCATGAACAATGCCACCCTAAGTACTGTTATACCCTTCCACTAAAGTCAATGGGCTTCAAAAGACTATAACTTTTCTCAGGATGGCACTGTTCGTGTGGATTAGTTTACACCTAATAAAATGCAAAGCTTACCTAGTCCACTGATGCCACGAGTCCAGTCTACAATATGAGACAGTGCCAATCTGGTGCAAACTGGTATTGTACTCTGCCTGCAACTGCCTTGTTATTAAAATATACCAAGTAGAGAAATAAACACCATAACTGTGTGGGAGTAAAGGCGCTAATCTGTGTCATAGCCAAGTTAGCGTGCTCTTCACTGCCCACTACCTATGCTGCTTGAGGAATCTGGCCCACATGTTGGCCACCCTGCATTCAGTCCAGCATTCTGAGAAAAGACAGGACATTCACTTTGTCCCTCTTCCCTAAGTCAACCTATAAATCCAGGCCATAGGGACACCCCACAGAAGGGCCACTGGGACAAACAGCTCCAGATGTCCCAAGTGAGGTAATTGATTCCACAGGGACAAACAAAAACCAGCAGAGAAAATTCCTTCCTAACACTCAAGTAATCCGACCTACTCAGCCCATCTTCCAGAAGAAACTCCTACAGAACATAAGAAAATGAAATACTCATGAAAAACAGGGTGATTCCACTTACTTCCAGGACTAGCAATCACTATAAGCGACTAAGCAGACAGCATCCAGAATTGCACTAAAAAACAGGTATGGATGAAATAGGTAGGAACTCTGTCTCTTAACTGGGAAGGCTCTGTGCCACCATAGAGAACCCGCTTTGGGTTTCCATACAGCGCAGAATAAATGAGAACAATGGGTATTGAATGACTTGCTTCTTTCATGGAGGAGGGACATTTATACAGCTAAACTTTAGGACAGCAACTGAATTCTTTTGCATGTTACAAATATCACATGGAACTGTTCATTTTTGCATAGTGAGAACATATAAATACACAACCACATCAGAAGGATCCATGAAGAATACAGGCGTATGGTTCACTAACCACAATTGCAGAGAATGCACATGGCCTGGGCTGATTCCAACCAGCTTTTGCACCAGAGAAAAAGGGATGAAGGGGGGGGAGGTTCCCGCTTGACCACCAAAAAGGCTGTAGCAGGATCATGGGACATGAATGGGCAAAAGCCAAGTGAAAGAGGTGCTACAATTAGGCAGACACTGGTCTCCCCCCTTCCATTCCCCCCACTGCCTGCAGGAAGGCAATGGTAGGGCTGCAGTGAAAGCAGGAAAATGTCAGCCACCACCTGGAGAAGAGAATTGTCAGCCACTAAAGAAGAGAATTGTCCAAGACTGAGCAACAAAGGGTGAAAACGCATGGTTGCCTTATCCTCCTTTAATTCCTGCTTTAGCCAGGATTGAACGCACATTAGGTGAAACGCATGTGTTCGATCCAGGCTGAATCCTGGCTGAAACAGGGATTTTTTCGTCAGCGCCAGTCTCTCAACATAGCATCTCTAACTGCAGATGGGAAATACAATTCCATCAAAACATCAAAAGTTATTTGATCTTTAGTTACCTCTTTTCAAAACTGGTTACGTCCATTCAGGGTAGGCCTAGAGGGGCCAGTCCCATCTACTTATTTGAAAGGGTGGACACAGCTTAACTGTGATCGTCTTGGTATCTCATATAACTTACTTTTTGTGTGGGAAATACTGCTGCAACTGACTGAGCAACACGGTTTCCCTAAACGTTTAGTAGGGGGACGCTCTCTTTTTTGTTGGATTAGTGGAAGGTAGGGAAACGGAGCATGTGCAAGAGACCTGGTTTGAATTTTAACACCTCCTTTATTCCCCTGTGTGCTGTGTCTTGTCTTTGCAGCCCCGGTTGCTGGAATGGAGCACAAGTTACTGAAGGGAGGGGGCTGTTTGGATTCATGTGGCAGAGTACCTGAAAGAGTTCTGAGATGTTATATGTTAACGAAATGGGAAGTGCTTATTGTTGTTAGCCTTGGCTGTTTGTGCAAAGAGTTACTGCCAACTTACATGCTTTTAGTTCTATATATGGAAGCACAGTGATATGACCCCATTCCACGAAGCTTGGTCAGGCACGCTGAAACATGTGCTGAGGGTTCATGTACTCCTGAAGTGTGCCATGCAGCGCCTGTGGCTGTGGGAGCAGAAAAGATGTATAGCGAATGGAGGGCTCTCTACTGACTTCCACAGAAATTTTGTATCTATTCTACGTCTTTTGTTGTCGTAATGTTATGTTGTTGCAGGGTTCCTTCTAAGCTTCTGCCCTGTCACTCATTCCCCCGCTCTGACTATTTTCCCCTCTTTGCTTAACAATATACAGGTTCCACTAGCAATAGCTTTTGCCAGTAGAAGGGTGTTGCTACACCAAATACATTCACTACACATGTTACTTTCTGGCTCTGTCAGCAGAGGGGGTTTAAAAGCAATCCTGTCCCCACCTAGTGGTTGTAACTGAAGGAAAGTGTCAAGAATAGCTAAGAAATTTCAGGATTATTCATGATAGATCAGACTGTTTAGTGGCAGATTCCTGAGTGAGGAGGGCAGTGTAATTGCTGAAATTGCTGGGGGGAATTGCTGGCTCCACCCTCTGCTGTTAGCTCTTGAGGGGTGGGGCTGAGAGCTCTTCATTAGAAGGCGCGTCTCGCCAGAGGCACGAGCCTTTGGCGTGAGCCGAAGGGCGAGAGCACAAGGGCTCTTGGCCTGTGGCTCTTGGCCTGGGGGTCGTGTCTGGGAGCCTTGAAACAAAGTTTGTATTTGTAGTTTACTCTGAGACCGGGAGTGTCGTGAAGCTTTTAGCTGGGTTACCACTGAGGGAGTGTGCATGAAACCATACCATGTCTGCAATGAATCAACGCGGAATGGCTGGTGAGAGAGTGGAGGCAGTGACGTGTAAGGTTTGTGGAATGTTTGTTTACCTACCCGAGGGTAACTGCAATTACACATGCAGTAAGTGTAAGTTGGTGGCTCTACTGGAGGAGAAAGTCAGGGGACCTCAGGCACGCTTGTCTACACTGCAGAGTATAAAAGAGGGGGAGGCGTTCATGGAACAAACTCTTGAAAACCTCTTGGGAGGGCAAGAGGAGGAGGGTGAAATAACTCAGTGTAAGGAGCGGGACCCACCTCAGGAGGAGAACACATGGAAGAATGTTACCCGCAGAAATAGGAAAGTCAGAAGACATTCCGTTCCTCTGCTGCTTAGCAATCGGTTTCAAAACCTCCCTATAGATGCTGAGCCTGGATCATTGGAACAAAGGGTCAGCGCCCAGTCCTCTCTGGTCTCTCAGGTCCCTGTGGAGGACAGGACTCAAACTTCTGCTCCCCAATGTAGGAATAGGCGAGTGTTGGTTATTAGGGATTCCCTACTGAAAAGGGTAGAGGGTAAAGTGTGTCGACCGGACTTGTTGTCTAGAGAGGTGTGTTGTCTGCTGGGAGCGCGCATCCAGGATGTAAAATAAAGTAGATAATTAAACAGACGGTCTGTAAGCACTTAGAAAGAAATGCCGTGATCACTGACAGTCAACATGGGTTTCTCAAAAACAGGTAATGCCAAACTAATTTCATATCTTTTTTTGAAAGAGTGACAAGTATGGTAGATGAAGGGAATGCTGTAGATATAGTGTACCTTGATTTCAGTAAAGCCTTTGATAAAGTCCCCCATGAACGTCTTGAAACAAAGCTAGTAAAATGTGGGCTGGACACTGCTACTGTTAGGTGGATTGGTAATTGATTGACCAACCGAACCCAAAGGGTGCTCATTAATGGCACAACTTCATCCTGGAGAGGAGTGACCAGTGGGGTGCCACAGGGGTCTGTCCTGGGACCGGTACTATTTAATATTTTTATAAATGACTTGGATGATGGGATAGAGAGCATGCTAATCAAAATTGCAGATGACACCAAGTTAGGAGGTGTAGTTAATACCCCGGAGGATAGGGTCAGAGTTTAGAATGACCTGGATAGACTGGAGAGCTGGGCCATAAGTAATAAAATGGATTTCAATAGGGAGAAGTGTAAGGTTCTTCATCTAGGCAGAAACAACATAAGGCACAGGTACAGGATGGGAGAGAGTTGGCTTGACAACAGTACATGTGAAAGAGATCTGGGAGTCTTAGTGAACCACAAACTGAACATGAGTCAACAGTGTGATATGGCAGCTAAGAAGGCCAATGCGATTCTGGGCTGCATCAATAGGAGTATTGTGTCTAGATCAAGGGAAGTAATACTACCACTGTATTCAGCATTGGTCAGACCTCACTTGGAATACTGTGTCCAGTTTTGGGCTCCACAATTTAAGAAGGAAGTTGACAAGTTGGAGCGTGTCCAGAGGAGGGTGACCAGAATGGTCAAAGGTCTGGAATCCATGCCCTATGAGGAGAGACTTAGGGAGTTGGGTTTGTTTAGTTTGGAGAAGAGAAGGTTGAGGGGAGACATGATAGCCATGTTTAAATATTTGAAGGGATGTCATGTTGATGAAGGAACTAGCTTGTTCTCTGTTGCTTCACAGACTAGGACACTGAGTAATGGATTTAAACTAAGAGAAAAGAGATTCCACCTAAACATTAGGAAGAACTTCCTGAAGGTGAGAGCTGTTCGATGGTGGAATGCACTGCCTCAGAGGGTGGCGGAGTCCCCTTCTTTGGAGGTCTTTAAGCAGAGGCTGGATGGCCATCTGTTGGGAGTGCTTTGATTGAGGGATCCTGCATGGTGGGGGGAGGGTTGGGATCAATGGGGATGTGGGGGGGTAGTTGTTGATTTCCTGCATTGGGCAGGGGGTTGGACTGGATGACCCTGGTGGTCCCTTCCAACTCTACGATTCTATGATTCTATGACTCTTGTGGTCAATCTTCCATCACTTCTGATTAAGAAATGGCAGCCAGGAACAATTAATCTTTGTGAACAACCGACTAACAGGCTTCCCAAGAAAATGTTAATACCAAATTAAATAACTTTATCTTTACACTCCTGTTCGAGAAGAAATCAAGGTTATTATAAATCAGTAGCTAGATTGTTTTCTGCTCAAAGGATTTATCTCGGCTTGAAAGCTATGGCTTGCTATTTCCCCAGCTGCATGAATATTTATAGCTCCAGCAGGGGCAAGAGTTTACTTGCACTTCATTGCATGCCTGCACGGTATTGGATAAAAAATGAATGCATGAATCTATGAAGTCCTTTTTTTAGGAAAAAAAGGCCTTGAAAAAAGGAACATTTTAAGTGGATCCGTTTTGCCTATGAATATATGGTACTTCAAATGCATTTTGTCCTCCATTATGGCACTTAGGTGAGCATTTCACTTCTAGAACACAATATTAAAAATAATGTGTTGCTGTCCTCTATGGTTATTTCAAATTTGTCAACACTTTTATTGCAAGCTGTCTTCGTTTTCACCTAATTAAATGATGGACATCTATTGTGCAGAATAACGGCTCTCTAATGACTTCTCCTTTGCAGGAAAAGGATTTCCAGGCCTTTGTCTCACTCCTTGCTGCGCAGATTTCTGTGAGAAACATTATACCATATTTCTGAATCTTAATTTGTTTCCCCCAGTAAAGCCCTGCAGGCAATTCAAGCATCACGCCATACTGGTGAATCAAAGGACAACATTTCCTAGTGTGGGTGTTTCATTAGCCCTTTAAATTGTGGATTATTTATAGTTCCACACTGGTGGGATGGAGGATGAAAACACTCGTGTAATATGCCACAAATTATCTCTTTTCTTTGATAATATTTGTCAAGGAAGATACCAAAAATACCGCTTGGCTGGGAAGAAAGCCTTTATTGAGCTGAATGCACCTGAATGAAGTAGTACACAGCCTTAAAGTAGAGTACTTTATTAGAAATGATCCAGGCATCCCGGTAGGGTTGCCAGGTCCTCCCTTGCTAGCGGAGGGAGGTTTTTGGGGCAGAGCCTGAGGAGGGCGGGGTTTGGGGAGGGGAGGGACTTCAATGCCATAGTCCAATTGCCAAAGCGGCCATTTTCTCCAGGTGAACTGATCTCTATTGGCTGGAGATCAATTGTAATAGCAGGAGATATCCAGCTACAACCTGGAGGTTGGCAACCCTACATACTGAAGTCATTGTTTTGTTGATTCTTAACAACCAGGATACTGGTAGGTCCTCAATAAGCTTCTGTCTGATAGATACAGATCTCTGTTTTGCTGATTCTTACATGAATGAGGCTTAAAAAGTTTCAGGTACATTCATTCAACCAATACTCCCCCCTCCAAGTTAGTTAGTTACTCCCATTTTTTGCAGCAAACCATAATTTGCCATTACATCTGAACCAAAACACTATGAATACATTTGTCTTGCAAATCAGAATTCTAATTAATGGGGAGGTTTTCCCCAGTTTAGAGTCCTGGTTTGTAGCACAGATGCAAATCCATAGATCTCCCAAAACAAACAAAACAAAACTCACAAATAATTACCTAGCTTGCCTTGCACAAGGGGAGGAGGAAGCAGGCAAGCTTAAAACTCCTTAAAAGATGTGTTTGTGTATCCACAAACCTTACTGTGAGAGTCAACGTGGTTCTAGTGGTTAGACTGTGACTAGCACTCAAGTTCAAATTGGAGCTCGGCCATGAAGCTAACTGGGCGACTGTGGGTCACTCTGTTCACCTAGCCTAGTTCACAGGGTAGTAGTGAGGAAGGAGAACCTATACATGCTTTCCTGCGTATCATAAATGAAAGCTGAATAAATATCTGATCAACACATTAACCAAGCCTCAGTTTCTGAGAGAACTACTTGATATTTGAAAGCCAATTTTTCAAATATCATCTGATACAACATTGATTCCCATTTAGACAGTCGGTGTGGTGTGGCAGTTAGAGTGTCACACTAGGATCCGGGAGACCCAGTTTTGAATCCTCCCTCTACCCCAGAAGCTCTTTGTGTGACTTTCAGCCAGTCACTCTCTCTCAGCTTAACCTTCCTCATAGGGTAGTTGTTGTGAAGATGAAATGGAGGAAGGGAGGAGGAAGAGGAGAAGAGTTGGTTTTTATATACCAACTTTCTCTACCACTTAAGGCAGAATCAAACCGGCTTACAATCACCTTTCCCTTCCCCTCCCCACAACAGACACCCTGTGAAGTAGGTGGGGCTGAGAATGCTCTTAATATAACTGTGACTAGCCCAAGGTCACCCAGCTAGTTTCGTGTGTAGGAGTGGGGAAACAAATCCAGTTCACCAGATTAGCCTCCGCCACTCATGTGGAGGAGTGGGGAATCAAACCCAGTTCTCCAGATTAGAGTCCACTCCTCCAAACCACTGCTCTTAACCACTACACGACACTGGCTCCCCAGAATTATGTTGTCAGCTGCTTTGGGTCCCCAGTGTGGGGAAAAGTGGAATATCAATATCCAAATACAGAAATAATAAACATCCAAGCTTTTTTTAACATCAGAGTATTAATCACCATTATTGATAGTGCCCTCACACTTTCTGTTTCTTTTAAAAGCCTTTCCCCTGGATGAAAGAAGATGGAAGACATGGAACTTAATCAACACAGTGAAACTTAAGTTATTGCCTAATTTTAGGGCGTAGCCATGTAAAAACCTATGGGCCCAGTACATATGTGCACAAAAAGCAATCCTGTATCCCACAGTGGCCATCTAGATACTGCTGGAAAGCCCACAAGCAGGGCATGAAGACACTAGCCCTCCTTCAGCATTTCTATACATTTATACACAGAACCCCCATTTAGCTGCTATGGCCAATAACCATTAACAGACCTATCCTCTATTTAGCTAACCCACATTGAAACCCATTGAAGCCAGTGGTATTCCACCAGTTGTCTAAAGCTTATCCCATATATGAGCTGCCAACAGTACAGAGTTCAGTAGAATGTGACATGACACATAAAAACCAAGACAAGGCCAATACCCACAACATGATCCATGCTTTTTTCCATTATAATTCAAAGCCTCTTAAAAATATCCGAATACTACAAGCTTCTAATAAGAGATTCCAGCTAAAAATAATGAGATGTTCTCATATGGTTTGAGGAATTTACAGTGTTAGCATCCATACACCTGTGAAATGTGGCAAGGGAGAAACAGCAAGGAGCAAAGGGAGATAATTAAGTTGAAATAGGAAAAGAAACATTGTGATTGAAATTTATTCACTGGGAGACAAATCTGAATATTCCATCACTTAATTTAGCTGCTGCCCCAGGAGATAACTTCAAGGGTCGACTGACTCTTTTCATGGCAGAAGGGTTTACTGTGGTGAACACCAAGGAGTTGAAAAGCAAGTTGAGCTTCTGTAAACACACAGTAGATACACACCAGTAAGAGCTGGCTATCAACCACACACCACTGAGAATCTAAAGATATATTTGCAGTTACACTTTATATCATCATTACAAACCACATGGAATACATTGCCTGCAGCATGACATGTGGTTTCTTTACTTTCAAATTGTATGTACAAGGTTGCAGAAATGTAATTTCAGCACGGCCTCACATTTTCACTGGTTTGCAGTTGACCTTAGCCTATTTTTTAAATCAAATATTGCATGCTTATGTTTTTAGAGTTCAATTTTAATCTTCCAAACTGCCTTGCTATAGATATTCAACTTTTAGGGTGTGGTTGTTTTCTTTTTCATGATACAGCACAGGAAAATCTGAGTGAAACATGTTGATGTAAAGAAACAGTAAATTTGCATAAGAATTGCAGTTCCTATTACGAATTCTCAGTTGGGAAAAATTTGAATATGTGAGAGCACTACGGCAGGGGTTCATCATCAAAGGAAGGTTGAGCAATGACCCCGGAGGCCATTTGCTATAAGAAAACAGAGGTTCATCTTTTCATCTTATTATGGGCAAAAAAACCCCACAAAACCCTACCTCTATACATTAAGCAGTGAAATCCGCTCAGGTCTAGTGCAGAAGATCTACTTGCTTTTGGCACAGCTATTGCTGAACTTCAGGTACAGAAGATTTTGTTATACAAAATCAATTTAATAAATCTTCCTATTTTCTAACTTCACTGCTCATTTATCAGGTGCAGCTTCCTGCTTGTGATCTCAGTTTGACGGCAGCTTCAGACTTCATACATGCCCAAAACATTTCTGTGTAGCCTCAAATGATGGCTGCTACATGATAATATGATGGTTTACCACTGAGACGGCATTGGCCCAAACCCAGTTGACATTTATCATGAATAAGTCCTATAGAAAGCATTAGGACTTAAATTAACTAATCGGTTCCATTGATTATAATGGAATTTAGTCATGACAAACACTATAATGATCAGTCCCATTAGTTATTAAGTGGAGTTCCTCAGGGATCTGTGCTGGGCCCTGTGTTGTTCAACATCTTTATAAATGATTTGGATGAAGGAATAGAGGGGATGCTTATTAAATTTGCAGATGACACTAAATTGGGAGGGGTAGCAAATACGGTAGAAGACAGAGCCAAGATGCAGGATGATCTTGACAGGCTGGAGAAGTGGGCTAGAACTAATAAAATGCACTTTAACAAAGACAAATGTAAAGTTCTGCATTTAGGTAGGAAAAATCAAATGCATAATTATAGGATGGGGGAGACTTGTCTGAGCAGTAGTGTGTGTGAAAAGGATCTTGGGGTATTAGTAGACCAAACACTGAACATGAGTCAGCAGTGTGATGCGGTAGCTAAAAAGGCAAATGCAGTCTTGGGCTGCATCAACAGAAGCATAGTGTCCAGATCGCGTGAAGTGATGGTATCGCTTTACTCCACTCTGGTTAGACCTCAACTAGAGTACTGGGTTCAGTTTTGGGCACCACAATTTTAAAAAGATGTAGACAAGCTGGAACGTGTCCAGAGGAGGGCAACAAAGATGGTGAGGGGTCTGGAGACCAAGTCCTATGAGGAAAGGTTGAAGGAGTTGGGTATGTTTAGCCTGAAAAGGAGAAGACTGACAGGGGATATGATAACCATCTTCAAGTACTTGAGGGGCTGTCATATTGAGGATGGTGCCGAATTGTTTTCTGTTGCCCAAGAAGGTTGGACCAGAACCAACGGGTTGAAATTAAATAAAAAGAGTTTCCGTCTAGACATTAGGAAGAATTTTCTAACAGTTAGAGCAGTTCCTCAGTAGAACTGGCTTCCTCGGGAGGTGGTAAGCTCTCCTTCCCTGGAGGTTTTTAAGAAGAGGTTAGATGGCCATCTGTCAGCAATGCTGATTCTGTGACCTTTGGCTGATGAGGGCATCTTGGCCATCTTCTGGTCACTAGGTGTGGCGGGGAGGTAGTTGTGAATTTCCTGCATTGTGCAGGGGGTTGGACTTGATGACCCTGGTGGTCCCTTCCAACTCTATGATTCTATGATTACATTCAGGTTTATTTGGAACCTAGGAGCCCCGTTGCTCAGAATGGTAAGCTGCAGTACCGCTAATGCCTTTCACATCTTGTGTAATCTATAATTGAGGAATAAAAAAACTCAATTACTACTGGCTTATAATATAATAATAATATAATAATAAAGCTTAAGACAATGCATTCTCCTGGATTGAATAGAAACCTAGGATTCCTGTCTCATTACCAATGCTGATTTCTCCATGCCTACTACCCCTCTGCATATCTAATCCAATCACACCTGCTATTGACATTTACCTGCTGTTGACATTTACCTGTTATTGCTATTGGGTGTCTGAATTCACTCTTCTCTACTCACATTCTACCTGTTTCTGAAAAAGTGAGCTGTGACTCATCCCCTGCCAGAAATTTTGTTAAGTCTTTAAGGTGCTACTGGACTCTTGCTCTTTTTTACATGCTTATAATTATCAAGAATATGAAGGGGGTTAGCATTCCTCTACACTGGTGACATCTCCTAATCAATGCTTTCGTAATGATTTTATAGTACTTTCTGAAGTAATTTAAACGTTTTTCTTTGCAAGCACTTTGTGGTACTGGCTATCTATTTACGCCTTGCTGGGGTTTGAATTGTGTGACTTCATCTGCAAAACTCATTAGTGGAGAGCCTTGCCTTGTAGCTTAGGGGGCCCAGAGATGGGATTTGTAATGCTTTTGTTCTGTCACTTTAAATTAATATTGATTCTAAACAATTGATTATTCTGGCTGTTTAAACATCAGGGTTATGAAATCTTGACCCTATGACTCAAATACTGCAACTGGGAAGGTGAGGGTTAATTATAATATTTTTGCATGCAGCCACAATGCTTTTCAAGCAGATTTTACCACTTGCAAACCAAAATTCCAAATTAGGTAAAGGCCTCTTTAAAGATGGGCTTCTTGTGCTATTCGCAAGAAGCTATAGACTGCTGTGAAATGAGAAATTACTACCTTTTGTTTTCAAAAGTTGTGTCACCTATGGCTAAATTCTTCTGTATATGTACAGAAGGCCTTTCATTAAGGGAATGCTTCCTTGATGTAGGGTTGAGATTTAACTGCGCTGGGCAGGTAAAATACCTGCTAAAAGCCCCAGCCTACCAACCTGGACAGGCCACAGAGTGGGCAAAATAATAGCCACCACGAGCAAGACCCTGCCTTGTGGTCTGTATAGTACAAGATCACATCACAGCAGGAAGGCTAGATCAATTACCCTATAGCCATCCAGCCTTAAAGGCCAAAGTATGGTGGCATCCCCTACCCATGAGAGCTAGAAAGAAGGGGGGATGTCTCTTCCTGATCCTTTTCATGGATATCTCAATGGGTAGCACACTTCAGTGTGATCTTGTGCTGAGTTAAAGGTAAAGGTAAAGGTCCCCTGTGCAAGCACGGGGTCATTCCTGACCCGTGGGGTAACATCACATCCCGACGTTTCCAAGGCAGACTTTGTTTGCGGGGTGGTTTGCCAGTGCCTTCCCCAGTCATCTTCCCTTTACCCCCAGCAAGCTGGGTACTCATTTCACCAACCTCGGAAGGATGGAAGGATGAGTCAACCTTGAGCCGGCTACCTGAAACCGACTTCCGTCGGGATCGAACTCAGGTTGTGAGCAGAGCTTTTGACTGCAGTACTGCAGCTTAACACTCTGCGCCACGGGGCTCTTCTTGTGCTGAGTTATGCCAGTCTAAAATATGCTGCTGATCACAGAGAGGGAATCTATGTGCAGAAACTTCTTCCGGACTTTGCAGATGACTCAGCAATAGAGAAGAGAAGAGAAGAGAAGAGAAGAGAAGAGAAGAGAAGAGAAGAGAAGAGAAGAGAAGAGAAGTTGGGGTTTTATATGCCAACTTTCTCTATCTTTTTAAGGAGAATCAAACCGGCTTACAATCGCCTTCGCTTCCTCTCTCCACAACAGACACCTTATGAGGTAGGAGAGGCTGACAGAGTGTGACTAGGCCAAGGTCACCCAGCAGGCTTCGTGTGGAGGAGTGGGGAAACAAACCCAGTTCACCAGATTAGAGTCCACCACTCTTAACCACGACCACGCTGGCTCTCTCAATAGCGTGGAGGTGCAGGTGCTTGGGACCACCTCCCTTCCTGCACAGTCAGTGTTTGTGTGGGTGTGGGGGCGGGGAGTCATCTGTACAGGGCTCCTAATACCATCTAATGTGTGAATCCTGCTTATGAGCTCTCCTGCTTTTTGTGTAAGAAGCATTTTGCAGAGTATTGCTAGAAGAAATCTGCAAATGAATGTATCCTATCAGAAAGTCTTAGCCAGATACTCTCACCGCTGTAGATACTGTTGGTCTTGAGGGATAGATTTTCTCATTAACATTTGGACTACAAATGTTGCCTACAGCCCAGTAGATCACTTTGGCACTTGCTTTGCACACACCTAGAGGTCAATCGTTTATAGCAGGCAGGAGTGTGTATGGAGTGAGGAGGTCTTGGATACTAGTCACAGTCTAAACACCACTCACTTAAGAACACACACCATAGGTCTTAATTTCAGTAAGAAGTCGTGGATGTCAGCAGTGCAATGTAGTATTAAACAGTTTCAAGACAAACTGATCAATCAGTACATGCAGACAAATAAATACCCATACTGATATATGCAGTCTCAGAACAGTAAGAAAAACAAGAGTAAACTCATCGAATAAAAAGTATACAAGTTCTTTCTCCTTCCACAAGGTGGCACCCTTTGCTTTTAAATAGGCAACAAACACTTTATTAACTAGGAAAAAGCCCTTCTTGGGTTGGTTATTTACTGGTTTTTGAAGTATGAACTACAAAATATTAATTGCAATCAGGAATGGAAATAAATAAATATAAGCACAAAAAAGTGTGTTGCAAAATAAAGTTTTTAAAAAATCTTATACTCTTGGGGATAATAGTATGGGAGAAAAAAAATGGCATTTGTGTGAAAAGTAAAAGTGAAATGTAAGTTCTTGAACCAACATCTTAATGATTAAAGCAACCTAAAGTACAGAACATACAGGGGGGTTGTTACATAATATGTGAACTCCCCTCCCCCTCCGTTGAAATCTTCAAGTTATTAGTATTATCCAAATTTGGGTGCCTTTCCACTATTCTCAGCATCTGGGGTGGGGAGGACACCCATTTTGCACCTCTAAAATCACCTGTAATTGAATCTGTAAAGTAAATAGTATAATATTGGAATAACCTATAAGATGTATAAGATGTAAGGTGAAATTTACTCCCCGAAGGAGTTTAACCTGTGTGGATGTAAGTGTATTTCTTCTTTTCTGTTTCTCGTTTTTGGCAAATATCAATAAAATATCTTTTTTTTAAAAAATCACCCATTTTGCACCTCTAAAATCACATCTTTGTGACTGTGTAGAAGTTCACTGACAACAAGAGAGCAACATACCACCCCAGGACAAAGGTTTCCCCTCAAGAGTGCCAATTTTGCCACTGAGGCCAAGGGAGCTGGGGAGATGTATAAATTCCAAAGAAACCATAACATTTCAGCAAGGCCAAAAAGGGACTCAGAGGATGATATTTAGGGAATAAAGCTTATGTAACAACATGACTGCTGACACTGTATATGCTCCATGGCTGTTTAAAAGTATTCAATGTGTGTGTGTTAAGTGCCATCAAGTCGCTTCCGACTCATGGCGACCCTATGAATGAAAGTCCTCCAAAATGTCCTATCTTTGACAACCTTGCTCAGATTTTTCAAATTGAGGGCTGTGGCTTCCTTTATTGAGTCAATCCCTCTCTTGTTGGGTCTTCCTCTTTTCCTGCTGCCCTCAACTTTTTCTATCATGATTGTCTTCTCCAGTGACTATTGTCTTCTCATAATGTGACCAAAATACGATACCCTCAGTGTAGTCGTTTTAGCTTCTAGGGTCTGTTCAGGGTCAATCTTAAAGTTGTGTAATTCTCCTGTAGTCATTACTTTTGTCTTCTTGAAGTTCAGCTGTAGTCCTGCTTTGGCACTTTCTCTTTTAACTTTCAGCAGTAGTCATTTTAAGTATTTGGTACTTGCCAATTTTTTATGTTTCCAATGTTGAAGATCTTTTTTCACAACACTTTTTTTTCAGAGGATTGATATATACTTTTTTTGTACATGGGCTATTTCCTTGAGATGGAATCTCTTGCCCAGTTTTCATTTCATGTACCAGCAACTATTTTATGAAAGTGAAAAATGTAGGCTACAATCATATTCCTTTAAGGAGTCTTATGATGGAAGTGATACGATAAAGAGTTGAAAACAACTTGGTGATACTGAGAAAGTCATCACCACATGTTTCTATTCATCAAGGAATGACTAATTTCTTTATTCCAAGTAAAGCTGGAATTAATCTGAAGAGCAGTCTACGCCTAAAATTCCTTCTTGCTTGATGGAGATAGATTTCCCTTTTCCACTGCCTTTTGTATAATTAAAACATTATCTTACTAAAACATCAGTGAGAATAAAACAAAGACAAGCGCATAGGCTAATAGCAAAAACCAATTAGCAGGGTTTTTTTTAATGAAAAACATAACCTGATTCATGTCCATTGCCAGTAATATCCTACATTGTTGTCTGGCAAAAAGACAACAAAGATGAGGAGATTTCATTATACTGTGGAGAGACTAATCACTAAAGAAAGGCATATTTTAACATTCCAGCTGAAGGTCGAACAACATCAAGAGATGTCCTTTCATGTGTCAACACCTGCCAATCTCATAATTAAGGCAGATTTTTAAATAACCTTTGCTCAATGGCATCAACAGGACCATGGGTGGAAGGAGGAACAGTTCCTTGTGTTAGTTCTTTACTTGATTTATGAAAGGCTGCCAAGATTCTTGTTCACCAGATGGAACAACGGAAATCATGATTAACCTGTATCTCAGGTCACTGGGACACCCCCCAAAAATATGCTTATCTCAAATCAAATTAACATTGAGGCAGAACTTTAGGAAACAAAAAGGATGCGTCCTGTTTCAGAGATTCAGCATTCATGCATAACCTTTATAGATATTAAGAAATCCTGGCTGGACCACAACTCAGTAGTAAAGTTCACACAAGACTGGTACCTTTCACATGGTGTGGGTCTTTACACGTTACAGGAGTGCTGTGAGATGGATGCAGAAAACAGTGGCTTCCAGGCCAATGCTGTATTGTGTATTATAGTTCCATCTGCTCCTACAGCATAGCCTCCATACAATCTCAGGTGATTCTGATTGTACAGCCACACAATCTCAGGTGATTCTGCACCTTTGTATGGGTCGCTGTCCAAACTGGGGCTTTTATTTTAAGATGAGCATAAAACCTAAGTCAGCTGCTCTTTGAGCATAGCAGTGAGCAGCAGTAGAATGAGGCTTTTCTTCCTTACAATCAGGCTACTGAATGTGAATTTTGGCACAAACTGGAAAGCAGACTACATTCACATGGAGACAGCTTCAGTATTGACATGTCTCCCTGACCACACATGGCTGCAAGGGAGCATTTGCGCTGAAGGCCTCTGCCCAGGCAGTGTCCACGTATTTGTATGCTTGTGAGAGAGCCGCTGAAGGCAGAGTAAGTTACTGGTGATAAAAGGTGCTGAATTCTGTGTGGGTGTACAATCAGAATCACCTGAGACTATTTCAAATTTATATTTCTGCCCCTGTTCAATTTTTTTCACGGTCTTTAGGAGGCAGCTGAAGACAATCCTATTCATGGTGGCATTTCATTAATTCTTCTGCCTACCAGCAATTTTAAATTATTGATTTGCATAGTGGGGTTTTGTTTTTGTTTTTGGTATATTATGTATTTTTATTATTGTTTACATAGTAACCCCCCATGAGTTCCTATAAGGTAGAAAGGCAGCTAATAAATGTAATAAATAACTAAAACAAATAAAGTAAATAAATAAATAGTACTACAGTAATCACTTTTTGTTTAAGTCCTCAAACACACACACACCCCAGTGATGTGGTGGGGAAAATAGCAGCAATATAAGAAAATGGCACTGGTGTGGGCAGGACCTTTGCAGACCAAGAAAATATGCACCTTTCCATCTAAATGTTTATAACTCCTAAAAACAGAAGGAGTACTGGTGTGCTTTTCAGGAATGTCTACGGCAGGTAAATTTCACTTTTTTTAGACAGACAGACAGACAGACAAATAGATTTTCCACATACTTTTGTCTTTTAATTATAATCACAACAGGAATGATCTAAATATTTGCAGAGTTCCATCATATTGGTGTATATTTTTGTGATAAAGCTTACTTCCACACTATCTGAGATCATTCTAACCTTGTAATACCCTTTATGCTTTGTGCCAAATACACACTGAATATTATAAATATCTGTGGAATGGTAATGAACCTCCTGATCGGCATTAGAAGCATTTTTTGTCCTGATGTAAAATATGGATATGGATGGCTCCTAACGGGCATAGGTTTAATAGATTTATATTTTATTAAAGACAGACAAAATATGAGCTGCGCATAAATAAGCTCTCGCTCTTGGAACTATTTTAAGTGAATTTCAACATTTTTTTAATATTATAAAAATATTCCTGCCTTATATCCATTAGAAGACTCACGTATAATGTCATTCTGTCCCCCGCAAGCAAGTTTTTATATAGTATTATGGCTTGTCTGAGAGTTTACTGTTGATATATTGACCTCAGAAACACAACATGTGTACGATAATACAATTTACAAGCAGGAGACCCTATACTACACTGGCTTTCATGGAGGGCTGCTGTTAAACAGTAGCAAGCCTAGATGAGTCAGGCAAGTCAACTGGAGCAAGTCATGTGGTGGTTGCTGCCAGGCCTGACTCAACAGCCAAAATAGCCCTGGAAATGCCCCCATATCTTTTACAGACACAAACCAAGGCTGGAAGGCTGGCAATACTGTCTGGTTGCCTAGCAATAACCTCCCACTGTATATTCTTTTTCCTTTTTGATTTCAGATTTTTCTGCAAACCTGGAGCTTTCCTTAGGTTTGTAAAAGATCTGTCTTTGTTCATGGCTCTCTCCAAATTTAGTATCCACAGACAGGGCCATGTTTAAAATTATATATATTTATGAGGGGGAACCCACAAGGACTTTCTATCCCCCCTCCCTTCTCTCCCCCCCCCCCTTACCTTACCAGCCACAGCAGCTGAGGTGTCAGAAAGCTGCTTCAAGCCCAGAGAGCCTGCCGGTCACCAGTGCCAGCCCAGCCAAGCCTCCCAGATGCTGGCATCAGCACTGCTAGGCCTGGAGAGCCTCTTAGATACCGGTGCCACCGTGGCTGGGTTCAGAGAGCCTCCCAGATGCCGGCACTGACACAGTCGAGACCGGAGAGCCTCCCAGCATCTTCTAGTGATGCAGCTGCACCCAGAAAGGTTCCCAGCATTCTCTGCTGCCAAGCCAGCAGCAGCTCCCTGTGATGGCTGCTGCCATGTGAACAGGTAATTTAATTTGGGAGGAATGTAAACTCCCCCAATGTATTTTGGTACCATTTCATATTTTTCTGCAAACCTGGGCAGAGGGTACCCCAAGTTTGCAGAAAAACCTGTTTGGAGTTGGTGTGGCCCCAATCTGCGGATTTAGATATCCACAGATGGGGGCCAGACTTCACAATTAGATATAGAGATTATTTGTATCCATTTCTGTTGTGTGGTTCAGAGGCTTTGTGGTATTGTAAGAAACTTGAAAGCTTGCATATTCCACACCAATAGATATTAGTCGAACAATGTCGCTTTAACTACTTTTAAATGTTGCATTTTTCCTTACTTCAGTCTCAGCGCGCAATCCTAAAAACACTTTCCTGGGAGTAAGCCCCATTTGATAACATGGGACTTACCTCTAAGTAGGCGTGCTTAGAATTGCTCCTTTATTAGTTGATTATTTCTCTCAATTCCATGTAATACAGGTGCAGCTAGATGGATAAAAATGAACTGTGATAAATTGTCATGAAAACATACAGCAATGTTCATAGTAAACAGACCTATTTAAATTCTCCTCCTTATAATTAGTAAGACTTTTAAAGTCTGCAATATTCAGCTTAGACTCTGGTGAACATAAGGTCTTTAACATTCCCTTTGTAAAAGACAGCTGGCATCAGTCAGATCTGGGAAGCAGAATATAAATAATTTCTCTCTTCCCTGAAGAACAATGCAAATCATCATCTCCACGCCCCAAACCAAATATTTGTTTGAATTTATTCCAAGCTAATACTTGAAATGCAGTTGATGAAACCACACACACCCAAAGAGGATTCATAGAATAAGATACACCTGACTAAGTAGCACTTAATCATTAAATGGCAAGAGTGTACAGCAGCTAGCATCATACTAGGATCTGGGAGACTTATGTTGAAATCCCCATTCTGCCATGGGAGATCACTGGACAACCTTGGGCTGGTCACACAGTCTCAGCCTAAGCGACCTCATAGGGTTGTTGTAAGAATAAAATGGAGAGGATGAGAATGATGTACGTTTCTTTGGGTCCCCATTGGGGAAAAGGTGGAATATAAGTGAATTAAATAAGTAAAATGAATCATCTGATGACACCACAGTTGAGATAAGTACCGTTATTTTGTAGCCTAAATGTATACAAAACCCAGGTTAAAATCATAGTTCAACCACGGATTCAGTGAGCAATCTTTGTAAGTTTCTATGCCAGCCTTGTGATGAAAAAAACCAAGATATTTTTATGAGGATCACAAAAAACAGTTTCTAGTTTTCCAGGTATTTGGATGAATGTTCAGTCCAAAAAAAGGAGAAAGCAGAGAAAAAGAGAACATTTCAGACCACAATGAAAAGGGCTTTGGTTCTGCAGTCTATACAATTAAATGTGTGTAGTAAGTTTGATCACATTAGTAAGTCTGAGTGTAACAAAAGTGGAAATGAAGGATTTGCATGGCCTTTTGACTAGAAGAGGAACAGGAAGAAAAAGAAGAAGCTTTCTCTACCACTTGAGGAAGAATCAAACTGGCTCACAATCACCTTCCCTTCCCCTCCCCACAACAGACACCTTGTGAGGTAGGTGGGGCTGAGAGAGTGTGACTAGCCCATGGCCACCCAGCTGGCTTCATGTGTAGGAGTAGGAAAACAAATCCAGTTCACAGATTAGCCTCTGCCACTCATGTGAAGGAACGGGGAATCAAACCCGGTTCTCCAAATCAGAGTCCACCACTCCAAACCACCGCTCTTAACCTCTACACCATGCTGGCTGACTTTAACCTTTAAAGAAAGGGATTCTTCAACAGGAAGATTATTTGGGACTATGGGGGGTTCTGACCTCCAGACATACTACAGCATCATCTACGTTAATCTCCAGTTTTGCTAATATAAAGATTACCATGGTTTTCCCTCTACAATCAGCTTTTTAATGGATTTGTGTGTTCTGTTTGGCTCTAGAGACAACCTGGTCAATGGCTGGGTTTATTTTCTTAAATGGAGGGTGCTTCTGTTTCTTCCTCCTTCATCTGAGAAGGATCAGATGCAACCTTAAACTAGTTAGATCTACTATTCAGTCAGCACATTGCATATTTCATTTTAGAGGCTGCAGAAGCCTTCTCATCACAGCTTTTTTCCCCTCTCCCCCTGCCCCCTTTTTTTGTATGAACATCCAGCATGATGAAGTTATAAGAATGTAAAAGCTTGAACACTCTTTAGTGATACTTATCTGGCTTTTTTCATGGACTAACAAGGCTACCTTCATAGAATCATAGAATCATAGAGTTGGAAGGGACCACCAGGGTCATCAAGTCCAACCCCCTGCACAATGCAGGAAATTCACAACTACCTCCCCCCACACACACACACCTAGTGACCAGAAGATGGCCAAGATGCTCTCCCTCTCATCATCTGCCTAAGGTCACAGAATCAGCATTGCTGACAGAATTATGTCTTCAGCTTATGTCTTCAGAATTATGTCTTCAGCTTATGTCTCTCTCAGCTTTGGTTTTCATTTCATTAACTGGAAATAGTGATGGCTTCTCTTAGGGTTGTAGTAAGAATGAATTGAACTGATCGGTACACTAATGTCAAATGAGCTAGACTGGAGTCTAGTAGCACCTTAGAGACTGACAAGACTTTCAAAGTATGAGCTTTTGAGAGGCAAAGCTGATCTTTTTTTGGTCTCTAAGATGCTACTGGACTCCAATCTAGCTCTTCTACTGCAGACCAATATGGCTATTGAAACTAATATAAGATGGTTTCCATGCAGAGCAAGTCCAAGGGTTTTTGGTGCCCTGGGCAAACTAACACTTTAGTGCTCCGACACATTCAATACAAAGAAAAATGAGAAATCTAGAGATTATAATAATTTTTAATAGACAAAAAAATCAACTTCCATATAATTCTGTATCCCTTAATGTCTGGCACCCTAGGCATCCACCCAGATCACCTATATTGTTGGGCTGGCCCAATTTCCATACCTTCCGGCAAGATGGAAAAATACAGAGTATAGTGCCAGAGAAAGAAATGTACTGTCTCTAAAGCACTGAAGATTACTCATAAATGTGACCTTGATAGCAAAAATTATCTATTCTCATACTCAGAAGAATAGACATAGTGCTGTTTTGGTTGCTGTTTATTGCAGTACACTTGATATGTGTTATAACATGAAGAAGAATTTGCTAGTTACCATGTAACACTGACACTAAAATGTTATATTTAGACTGTTACTTGGGGACTTGGAAGGACAGCCATGAACAATTTTATAATCCGTCTGATACAAGAAGAGATAATGGATGGATGTAAATTGATTCCACTAATTTCGGAGCAGAGACTCCACTGACTTCAAATGAAAAATGACTCAAGTATTTTTAGCATTCAGTGCTATAAGTATGATGCATGAAGCACCAGCTTAATTTCATAAACTGAAAGGAGCCCTAATAAATGTTCCATTTTTATCAAGTATTGTAAGAAACATATGTCCATAACCTTACACTCAGAATTCTGAAAGAACTCTGCAGCAAAGCTGAAACTTCCTTAGTGGAGCATTTTTCCTGTTCACAGAAAATACATTCTCTACAATATATAGAAAGGCCGACACAAGCAAATTAAAGGATGAAACGTGGATGTGTTGTGACTCACACTGGGATCCGGGCTCCCACCTGGGGATCACCACTGCCACTTGGTGGAGTAGTGGAGGGAAATGCCTGGGAAATCACCATTGATACAATGGCATGACATCACCTCCAGTGAGGACCTGGAAGTTTCTCGACCTCTACAAACAGGGATTCTACAGCAGGGTTGGATCTAGGGTTGCCAACTCTGGGTTGGGACATTTCTGAAGATTTGGGGGTGGAGCCTGGGAAAGGTGGGGTTTGAGGAGGAGGCGGGACCTCCGGGGGGGTATAATGCCATACAGTCCACTCTCCAAAGCAGCCGTTTTCTCCAGGGGAGCTGATCTCTGTAGTCTGGAAATTAGCTGTAATTCTGGGACAGCAGACCCCCCCACCTGGCAGTTGCAAACCCTAGTTGAATCATAGGTTAGAATGCAAGTTCACAGGAGACACACAAACTCCACCTACATTCATGTGTCACAAGCAACTGGAATTTGTTTTCATGTTCTAAGTGAGAAGGAAAAGAGAGAAAGGTTATGGGAGTGTGGAAGCCTAATTGTAGTAAAGTGTTTGGAAAGAGTTGACTTACTGGACAATAATGGGATGAACATTCTAGCATCTGAGGGGGTGTCTTTTCCTTTCATTTCAAGAAAGTGTTGAGTTGTACAGTTCAGAGGCTGCCTCTTCTTGCCTGAATTATTGTTAAAATAATCCTCACTGTAAGTATGTATGGTTTGGAAAGGAATACTTAATGACCTCTGATATAAAACTGATGAACGAACTACCTCTATCATCAGTGCCTCAAACTGGAATTTAACTATGGTTAAATGTGAGTTTATTTAATTATTTTCATCTGTTTAAATGTGATCACTGATCTATTGGGAGAGGCCAGAAACAGTGCAGGTTAAACAAATATGTTCAGAGAGTGGGCTTCCTAGAGGCACCTGGTTGGCCACTGTGTGAACAGACTGCTGGACTTGATGGACCTTGGTCTGATCCAGCGTGGCCTTTGTTATGTTCTTGTGAGTAGATGACTTGAAGCACTCTGCAGAAACATGGCCTCCTCCCTGACTGTCTTGCAAATATTATGCTTCTACTCATGGTAAACAAATCAGCTAATGCATTTGCCACGACCAGGGAAATGACTCCAGCTGAGAACAAAACTGCCAACAGCTATAAGCAAGGCCGTTTACGTATGGGACTTGAACCAGGTGAATAAAGCAACTGTTGACATAACTGGCAAAAGCTTAGACACCTTCATGTCAACAGGGAATAATAATTACAAGTCATCTACCACATGCTAATGTTTACTCTTAACACTTGATTCCTTACCCTGAATTTGCAGCACCCCCATAGTGTTCAAAAAACTGAGCAATCAACAGAGAAAACAGAGTTCCCACTGTAAAATTTTTATTGGAAACTGCTATACTCCATATAAACACTTTTTAGTATGATAATATGGGCCTGCTTTAAAGTTGCCAACTTCCATGTGGGTCCTGGATATCACCCAGAACTATAACTGGAAAAAAAGTCTGCTTTGGAAGGTGGACTCCATGGCATTATACCCAGCTGGGGTCCCACCCCCTTCCAAGTCCTGACCTCCTTCGGGGGGGCCCCCCATGCGAAGAATTTCACAACCCAGAGTTGGCATCCCTAGCCCTGCTTTTATGTGTGATCCAGTTCCATCTGAATTGGACTACAAGGGTTGTATCCTACCAGCTTTGCCACTGTTGAAAAGGAAGGAAGGGATCCACTTTGACTACAAAGGAAATGGAATCAACATGGACAAAAACTATATGGGACAGGATGATAAAGGAGGAGAGGAACTGGTCAAGATTTAGCAAAATAGCTGGATGGTTCCAACCTCATCTGTGGCTACGCTCCACATTCTGTCAACACAGATGTCCAAAAACCACATGGAAAAGCAGGTCATGTGAGAAATGCATTAATTCTGCCCCAATCCAGCCTCTGTTAGTTGCATGAGTCTTCCCACATGGTTCTGCCTTTCACATTTCTATTATTATAGGAGAAGAATGATAGAGGTAGCTCCATTCCATCTCCATGTCATAATGTAGGAGGCACACACACAACAGATGAGGGGCAGGAATGAGCATGCAAGAATCAGAGGCTGGACTGGAGCAGCAGTATTAGTGTGCAATCCAATGCAGAGTTACACCCTTCTAAGCCCATGGAAAAGTGTATCTCTGCTTAAGGTCACACAGCCATGGTGTTCCTGCACTTTTCATGGGGATTTACATTCTTGTGCTACCAGGACAGCAACTTCACCTCTTGTATTATACCATCTTTTTATTTCTTTAAAATATTAATATTTACCTTTCCCCCCAAAGGGCCCAAGGCAGCTCACAAAATACACAAAAGGCATGAATAATACAATTAAAACACATAAGAACATCCAAAGTTCAAAGATTTAACAACAGGTTTGTTTTAAAATCCTCTTCTATATTAACAACCTTCACCAACACTAAAAGCAGTAAAGTACCCTCCCAAATTAACTTATTTGATTTCTTAAAAACAAGGAGAGATGGTGCCCACCAGACTTCCTCAGACAAGTCATTCCACAATACCAGAGCCATAACTGAGAAGACCCATGTTCTGGCCAAGGGGAGACTGCAAGTGTACAATCTTTGGAGGTGGGACAGCATCAGAAGCCAGTGAGAAGAGCCCAACCTGTGCATGAATTCATAGATAACAAGAGAATCCTTCACATTTGTAGGGCCCAAGCTATAAAGGGCTTTGCATGTAAGAACCTTAAATTGAGCCCAGAAACAAACAGGCAACCAATGAAGTTGTCTTAGCACAGGTGTCGCACATTCATACCAGCTCAGCCCAGCCAACAAATGGACAACCACATTTTGCACATTTTAACTGAACTGTGGACTTCAAATGCTGTTGCACATGAAGTTGTATTACAGTAGTCTAACCGCAATAGAATGGAGTAGTGTGGCCAGATCAGCTGAATGCAGAAGGGGAGACTGCTAGTGAGCAAGAGACAACTGGTAAGAGCCAGTGTTGTGTAGTTGTTAAGAGCGGTGGTTTGAAGCAGTGAACTGGAGAACCAGGTTTGATTCCCTACTCTTCCACATGAGCAGTGGATGCTACTCTAGTGAACCGGGTGGGTTTCCCCACTGCTACACATGAAGTCAGCTGGGTGACCTTGGGCTAGTCACAGCTCTCTTAGAGCTCTTTCAGCCCCACCTTCCTCACAGGGTTGTGGGGAGGGGAAAGGAAGGGGATTGTAAACTGGGTTGATTCTTCCTTAAGTGGTAGAGAAAGTCGGCATATAAAATCCAACTTCTTCTTTTAACAACAATGCTAACCTACTTCTACGTCCAACAGCAGCAGACACAACATCTAAGATTTAGTGTCAGATCGGGAATACTAGTGTAAGTATGCTGTTGCATCTCCCATGTGATATTTCTACATGCCATGGGCAGCCGTTGCCACTGAAGTGACATAATGTGCAAGTGCAGTAAATCAAATCACTGACTCCTATAGTCTCGGAATGACCTGATTTCTCCAACAGGGATGTTCTACTGAGTGGATGATGATCTGTGATACATTTATTTTTGTTTATTTAAAACATTTCTATGCTGCTTTCCACCCAAATAAGGTTTTCAAGGTGGCTCCCTACTTCCTGCCGAGCTGGTCAAGCTTGCTTCTAAAGAGATAATATGCAACACAAAATATATGTTAATTAGACTGCTGATATACTGCTGAATATACAGATTAGTAGCTTAGTCCTCTGGTTTATTTTAAGAATTCAAATGCGACTCTTGGTGCTGAACCAGTTTCTTCCTCCTGCTCTTTGCTTCCAAAGATATCACAGATTATATGAAACATCTGATGAGGCTATAAACCCACCATTTTGATTTGTAAAGTAGTAGCCATTCTCAACAGAAGTATCCAGTCATAGTTTTGTCTATCTTGTTGCATCAGTAACTGAAGAAACTCATTTTTTTCATTAGCAGGCAGTATGGCTCAGCTTTTGAAAGTCATATGCACAGCTGCAGCAAGGCAGTAAAATGGACTTCCAATTATCACTGCAAAGCAATTAGGAAAAGAATACAAGATGCATTTCCAACAGGAAGCTTTTTAGATTTCAGAGGACTAACCGTCAGATGCAATAAACCAAATTGCCTGAAACAGATCACCATAATTTCATCTTTTTATCATTAGAGCTATTTCTCTGCAACCCTTCCCAATGAGCCAAGGACGTAAATTCAAGATAAATGGGGTGTGTGTGTGTGTGTGTGTGTATAAAAACACATATATATATGGATCACAGAAAAATATTGTTCATGGAAGGACTGCTCCAGTTGTTTTTATATTTACAAAGGGAAACTTGAAAGCCATATGAAAAAAATTAGAGTAAGAGTAATATGACTGACAACACTGTTGATATGGTCCACATGCATATGTTGCAGCAACCTTGTAGGAGCTGAGGAGGTCTAGTTCTGGTCAATCCTCCTGAATTGAGTTACCATGAGGAATCCACAGCTGGCTTCTCGCTGCAAGTCTCTGTTAGGACCACATCTCTCTTTTTTTAAAACAAGTTCAATCTATATTAAATATAACATATACTTTGGGCCTCTGACAGAGACAGAATGTGGGTTTATGCCTTCAAGGGCTGTAAGCATTAGAGCAAAATTCAAACTTATCCCACTACTGTACGGTTCCGGGAATTGCTGGCCACCCATGCCCTTCACAAGGCAGGCTACATAACTACCGGTAATCCATTTCTTTACTTCAGGTTCTAGGCTTCCCACAGTGCACACAATCAGCAAGACAATCCCACTGTGGTTGGCTAAGGAACTTTTTTGGTGAGAATCAAAACCAACAGTATGGTGACCACTTATAAGTACTGTATTATCTCATTACCTGCACATGAAAAACAATGTTTTGCAGAAGAAGAAGAAGAGTTGGATTTTATCTGCTGACTTTCTCTACCTTTTAAAAGAGAATCAACCCAGCTTACCATCTTCTTCCCTTCCTCTACCCACAACAGACACCTTGTGAGGTAGGTGAGGCTGAAACAGTTCAGAGAGAACTGTGACTAGCCCAAGATCACCCAGCTGGCTTCATGTGTAGGAGTGGGGAAACCAACCCGGTTCATCAGATTAGAGTCCGCCACTCATGTGGAGGAGCGGGGAATCAAACCCAGTTCTCCAGATTAGAGTCCACCACCCTTAACCACTATACCAGCATCCCATATCTTTAAAAGGTAATGAGGGAAGAAATGATTCTCTCAGATATTAAGCACCACAAACTGGTCCAGATGTAACTGCTGTTTAATGAGTAACCCAATTCACTGGAATGATTACTGCCTTTATAATATACACAATGTGTTAACAGGACCATGTACTAATCTAAAGAGGTAAAACTGTTTGGAATACTACTAGAAATAAGTTGTAACTCATTCACTACTTTTTCTTTAATTAAAATTATATATTTTTTCAATAGATGTATACAGGGTCAACAAGAAAGACCGATGACGGACCCTAGCATCAAAATCTGAGTTGTATCCTATTGCTGATCTACTGGTGAAGTAGATGTTGTTCCCCTTCCCCTTCTATTGCAGCCTTTTGTGGCCCCATAAGGGCACTGCTGGAGGATGGGAGACTCAGAAAGTGCCATGTTTGTTAGGGAGCTACAGTGAGGAGGAGATTCAGGCAAGGTTGCCTTTCCCCTTCTTCCATCAGGGGAACAGCAGAAAGGTACGAAGCACATTAGCATATGAAACCGCTCACTAGCCATTGAATGAAGGCCAGTTTACACCTCACAACTACCAAGGTGACAATCTCTGGTGAGGAGGGGGCAGTCAAGTTGTATAAACCTCCCTTTGGATCTGTTTAATACCTTAGTCCTTTTCAGTCATTACAATTTGGTGCTCCCACCTCATGTATTGGGAGAGCACACTACATGCAATCCACTCTACATGCAGATTAGCCACACATAAGCTCCTCGGTATGTGTAGTTGCCATTTTGTGTGAACAGGGAAACATACATACCTTCCATCTTCAATATGCAGGAATGCATACCCTCAAAAATCTGAGTCTCCAATCACATGTACTGAAGCTGAAAAAATATGCACGTTGCCCTGTTCACATGAAATACACATTATTGAGAAGATCACATTTTGCATCCTGTCCTGGTATGCAAAGCAGAAACACCAAAATCATAACCACTGAAAAGGGTCTTTTGAACAATTACTTCCATCTACAAAGGGAAGGAGGGAGGGGAAATGAGAATTACTGTTGAATTAATTCAAAACATGTAGGCAGTGTTTTTAATGGATTTTCACCGGGCAACATTCCACTGGGTTATAAGTGGATTTAATTATTATTCTCTTTTTTGTGAGTAATTGTTAACACAATCATCCTGAAAAAAGATCTTGCGATATAAAAATCATTTCCTAAGATGGCCAATATATGGCTCTGTTAACAAAAATACAGTGGAGATAGTTTTCTGAGCTGCAGGCTCAAATCTCATTATATTATATTAACAGCTTCTCTCTCACTGCCTCTTTCCATCACACAGCAGCACTTATATACTTAAGTAAACATCCGGATGGTAAGGACTATCTGTCTAGAGAGCAGCCAATCAGCCATTTGGCTCTTCCAAGGTTACTCAGTGATGTAATTTCTTAATCAGACAAGATGGTTAATCTGCCAATTTTATGGTTATCAGACAGATGGTCAGCAAGTAGCAGTAAAGAAGCAGCACACCAGAGGATCTCACTCGACACACTCACTCTCACTTCTGGAAGCAGATAATCTTCAAACTAAATAAGAGCACAATTGTTTAATCAACCTCCACCCTCATCAACTGGATAGTCTCTCTGGAGACCTAGGGTTGGATCCAGCCGGCTTTCCACTTAGGATCGCCCAGTTCCTGTCCCTACCACAGCCCCTGTCCTAAATGGCTTTTGGACATACAGGTCCCATGATCCCCAGCATAGCATATTTTGGTGGCCCTTCCTTTTCAACAAGCAGGAAAGCTAGTTGGATCCAACCCCCAGACAACAACTGTCATGACAGATTCAAATTGTATATCAAGTCCTTTGTTAGCACCATCTATCTCTGACTGGAAAGTTGTCGTTCCCAGAGGCACTTCCCTTTCATTTAAAATTCTGTCTGAGGAGGTCATCAGCATTTTCCTGTATCTTCTAAGGCACAAGGTCAAGGTTTGAGGGGTCTGACCTTGTTTTTATTTGTGTTATATGACGTCTGCTCAAAGTAATGTAAGCAGCTGTTAGCAACGTTTTGTGCTAAATATGAACTCTGTTGAATTCCTCATGTTCCTTTGTGCTTTGGTTAGACAAATACCAGGGTACCTTTTGTAACATGGTGGTCATTTGCAAGGTCAGTTCTTCATATTCCCACTCCAGTACTTACCTAGAAAGAAAAAGTTCACATCAGACCTTTATAACAGTCCTAAACATGTTCATTGTCAACACATTTTTATTAGCTCATCTTCAACGGAGGTTTTACTGCAAATCTAGACAAGATTTCTTTTGTTGTAGTCATTGTTTAGGGGGCCAAAAGGCAGGGTCATGTACTGAAAACAACCTCCTGTGGTGGTTTCAGTCCTATCCAGAAGGTAGGTTTTAGATGGTGGAGGGGACTGCTGTTTGGCCCCTTGGACCATGTTCTACAGGGCCCCACAAGGTTCCATATTGTCCCCCATGTTTTTTAACATCCATTTGAAACTGCTGGGGGAAGTCATCCAGAGGTTTGGACTGGGTTGCCACCAGTATGCAGATGATCTTGTGCTTCCAGCAGATCCCAGTGAGACTGTGGACCCTGAGAACTGAGGGTCAACGGGCAAAAAAGACCCCCCAACAGGGGAAGGCACACGCTCCATGTACCGCACCTACGTCACTTCCGGGTTTACCCAGAAGTGATGCGGACACTCTAGCAATCGCTGCCGAAACTCTATGAAAACCATAGAGTTTTGGTGGAGATTGCTAGAGCATCAGTGTCGCTTCTGGGCAAACCTGGAAGTGACATAGGTGCGGCGTGCAGGGCGTGCATGTCATGCGACTAAAGCCATGCCCCCGAAAAGCTCCTGCTAGTGGAGCAAGAGGACCAGGCAACTTTTGTAAGACTGCAAAGTGATACAAGGAGGAGTTCCACCACCAGGCATCATGCAAAGGAAAAAGAAACGAGGAACATCTTCATCAGTCTGCGAAGCAAGCTTTACAGGATGAAATGTAAAACTGCTACCATTCAAGACATCTTATTGTACAACTGGTTCCAAATCAATGCCATCATTTCACAGACACTGTACAAGTGCAGTTCTAGCACCTGGAAGACTCTCCTATACACCCCTAGAATGAGACAAACTCACTTGACTCCTTCGGAGGGGGGGGACTTTAGTCACTTGGACACTAGGTAATTGGTCAGACCTTTCCAAACAAACTGAGGTTGCCTATCATAGTTCACAAACTTTCCTAGTGTCCAGGTCCACTTTAAACTTTTGAAGGTTTTTTTTTGGGGGGGGGGGTGTTTGTGCATTAGTGATGCAACAGCACTTAGAAGAAATTAAAATGTAATGTTTTGTGCTTCCTTTTCAAACTAACCACACAATGTTCTCTTGGCATTTGGCTTATGCCATCTAACGACAAAAAATGCATTCTCGTTTTATTTTAAGGTTGTATTTTTAAGGCCGCTTGCTTTAAAGTTGTTCAGTATGACTCTCAATGTTAGACAGCCACAAACTTCTCAAATTACATAAAAATGAACACTGTTGATTTCTTGTAATAATCAAGACCTGCTTATTGCAACTGTTAGCAGATATTTTGCAGAAAAGGTAAACCCAAAACAACCATTTCTGAAGAACGCGGGTAGTAGCACTTTTTGCTGTTTAAGCCCTAAAGTCATCTTCTAGCCCAGCAGCTGGAAAAGAAGGTACTGATACCCGTAGCCATAAGCTCCAGGACCCTTGCCAGATGATTGTTCAAGTTCCTTAGTAGCCCAAACACTTCAGCAGCTTGCAAATTCCTCCTCTTTGGAAAAAGGTAATAACTCAGTGGTACAACATATGATTGAAATGTATGGAGACTCCAAGTTCAGTCACTGGCATTTAGGATTGCAGGTCTGACTAAAAACAATTGGGCCTGAAATGGTGAGGAACTGCTACTGGTCAGAAAAGGCATTGCTGAACAAGATGTACCAAGTCAATCCATTGGTCCATGTAGACCTCTATTGTCTACGCTGTGGTAGTGTGATAAGCCATTTATGACTTTTTCATTGTTGAAGGTTCCATGAATTCTTATGTGGATAAATATGCACCATTCCTTCACCATAGTAAAAAACAAAACTAGAGAAACAGATTTTAACACTGACCTCAATCTTGCTGAGCCTGTGAGTACTTGTGGGTAATAGATGCCACCACAAAATGGATGCCATAGAAGGAATGTTGGGAAGTTCCACAAAATGCTAGCAGACACGTATCCTCCTATGACAGAGGCAGCCATTTCCAAATGGTTGTCCCTGCACACACAATGGCAATTCCTGTAGCAATTTCTGAATCACTTCTACCTCCAACATGATGGAGAAAAGCCAGGATTGGTTCTTTACTTCCAGGAAGAGATGCTTTGGAGAAGAAGTAAGTGAAGATCAGAACACACTGGCAGATGCCTTGGCACACACAGATACCACATGGGGGATCACTATGTTAACTGATGTCACACACACATTATCCAATAAGTGACTATGATAGCTTAAAAACATCTATCCCAGCAGTAATAGGAATGTTGCTGGGAACTAGCTATGGCTTCTCCAAGAACAAAATGATAGTTGATGATGAGAAGCTATGGCTTCTCCAAGAAGCAAGCACAGATGCCTTCTTTAACCACACACCATAACAAGTCAGAAAAATGAATGGGTATAGGATTGGTAACATCTCTACAATTTCTTCTAAAAGTATCCACTGTACACATTTGAACACATGAACACATAAAGCTGTCTTATACTGAATCAGACCCTTGGTCCATCAAAGTCAGTATTGTCTATTCAGACAGGCAGCGGCTCTCCAGGGTCTCAGGCTGAGGTCTTTCACATCACCTTTTGCCTAGTCCAGGGATTGAACCTGGGACCTTCTGCGTGCCAAGCAGAGGCTCTACCATTGAGCCACAGCCCCTCCGTGTGTGCTAAGCAGCCACTCCATGTCTCTTAAGTATGCCCTATTGAAGGTGTAACGGTATTTACTTAGGGTTGTCAACAGGCCTGGAGAGAAATGTCTTGCCCCTTTAACAGACACTTACTATGAGGAAATGAGGATTTTCTAAGCATGGAGGTAACATCACCTAGTAAATTATAACCAATTAAAGGTAAAGGTCCCCTGTGCAAGCACCGGGTCATTCCTGACCCATGGGGTAACATCACATCCCGACGTTTTCTAGGCAGACTTTGTTTGCGGGGTGGTTTGCCAGTGCCTTCCCCAGTCATCTTCCCTTTACCCCCAGCAAGCTGGGTACTCATTTCACCAACCTCGGAAGGATGGAAGGATGAGTCAACCTTGAGCCGGCTACCTGAAACCAACTTCCGTTGGGATCGAACTCAGGTAGTGAGCAGAGCTTTTGACTGCAGTACTGCAGCTTAACACTCTGCACCATGGGGCTCCTTATAACCAATTTAGCCACTGTTAAATGGACAGGATGTCTTTCTCTGGACAATTGGTAACCCTAATCTCACAGGAAACCCTCACAGTTCTTATGGGTTAGTTCACTGCAAATGAGACATACAAGATGCTCACAAATTTTCAAAAGCGACTTAAGTATCACTACAATGTACTTGCTAATTTACATGAAGTAAATACCCCATCCTGTCTATAAAGTACTTGAGAGTTGCTGTGAAAATGATAAAACACACACGCCTGTAAATTCTTAGCACAATCACAAATAGAGTGACATACACACACACAACAAATGGGAAACTGAGAGGAGGTAGGCAGTTTCCTCCTGGCCCAATGAAGACACACACTACATCAGAGGGTATTGAAGAATATCCTGAAGGAGTGAGAACAAAGCCTTCAGGAGCTGTCTCCATGGAAACAGTTTGCAAAAGGCCTAGTGGTTGCCAATGCTGCCAAACCAGTCTAACTCAAGCAGGAAAAATAATCCCTTGATTGAGATTGCTCTAGTGATGAGGTACAAGACGGCCAGTGACAACTGGGTGTGCTTAACTTTATGTGATGTTTCTGTGTCCATGCATATGTATAAGCATATTCACACATGGTATATGTCAGCATATGTTAGGGTTGCCAAAAATTCCTGACGATTTGAGGTGAGGCCTGGGGAAGACAGAATTTGGGGAAGGGAGAGATCGCAACAGAGTACAGTACCATAGAGTCTACCCTCCAGTACAGCTATTTTCTGCAAGGGAACTCATTTCTGTAGGCTGTAGATCAGATGTAATTCTGGAAGATCGCCAGGCCCCACCTGAAGGTTGGCTATGATGTTGGCTATTATGCAAGTGAGCAAAATAGAGAGCACATAATTGACTGGGTGAATCCTTCGAGGGAGGAGCTGGCGATCTAAACGCGGAGAGCAGGAAGGTCCTGGTGCTGGCCCAGTAACCACTTCTGCACTTGCACCATCTTCACAAGGATGCTGTGAGGTCACCATCCCCTCCTTGTCTCAACAGCTACCACCTCAGCACAACCATGATTGGTCTGGGAGGTTTACAAAGCTGGGCCAGAAGTGATGTCATTTGGGGAGGGCAGGAAGTGATGCAGGCCTTTTCCAGGGCTGTTTTAATTTCCCCAATCTGCACCAGACAGGAAGGAAGAATCTGAAAGAAAATTATGTGAGTTTTCACAGTGCTATACTTGAATCAGCACAGTTGTGAAAATACAGAGCAAGGGCACAGGGCCAACAGAGTAGCTGCTATTTATTAAATGTCTTTGTGGGTATATTACAATAATGCTTACCTTACCATTACCAGATGTTCAATATTCAATGGGCATATTTTACTTCTAAACACTCCATAGACTGCAGTCTCTTATAACTCCACAGTATACCTCATTTTTATTGTTTTATTCTTTAGAGTCTAGTTCATTAAACTATGTAAGAAAAGAAGGGGCATGCCAATCTTGTTTTTCTAGACTTACAGAAATGTTGCTTCTCTGTATAACCTCAAGCAGAGTTCACAGAGAAGTGAAAGGCTTTTATTTTCCCTATCTTGGAAAATGTAATCATAGACATATGTTTGCCAGTTCTGAATTTGAAGATTCCTGCTCAATGTAAAATTTCAAGCATATCAATCCTGTCTTTTGTATCCATAAGAGAATGGATTGGCAAGGAAAGAGATGGTAATAAGAATTCTATCACAAAAAGACCATTTCCCCACAAAGAACTCTATAGCAGCCACCCTATAGGTTCCCAGGGTAAATGTAAGCCACCTTTTTAGATAACCAACATATTTAGTGTTAATGGTACATAAAAGTAAGCATTCTTATGCTTCCAGGACAGCAACTTCACCACATAATCATTTTATTTCTTTTAAAAAAATCATATTTACCTTTCCCCCCGAAGGGCTCAAGGCAGCTCACAAAATACACAAACAGGCATCAATAATACAATTAAACCACTTAAGAACATCCAAAATTCAAAGAATTAACAACTGGTTTGGTTCAAAATCCTCCACCAACACTAAAAGCAGTAAAGTACCTTCCCAAATTAACTTTACTTCCTAAAAACAGTGAGAGACGGTGCCCACCAAATTTCCTCAGACAAGTCATTCCACAATACCAGAGCCACAACTGAGAAGAACTAAGTTCTGGCCAAGGAGACTTGAACAAAAGTGGCAAAATGCATGTTAAAGCAGTTTCTGGCAATCTTGTATTTAGCAATCTGGACCTGTCTCCTTGCCCAAAGAAGCCAGATTTTCCTGAGAAAGCGAGTTCCAACATCTGAATGCCAGCAACAAGATCTTGTTTCTTGTAGTGACTCATCATATATTTGATAGTAGAAACAGCTGGAAAAGATTATAATAACCAAGAAAAGACAGGGCCAACTATGTTTCTGGGATCAGAGAAGTGCATGATGGCTCTATCGTAAGTACCTATCAATCTTACATCTGATAATGAAGGATCATACAATAGGGGACCATCGGCAGATCTCATGACCTGGGCAGGTTCATGAGTGGTTAAAATAGTTGTTGCCACATTCTGGATGAGTTGTAAGAAATTTAAGAACAGTACTGTAGTCAGGAAATTACTAGGACATGAATAATGATTATGATGGTCAGATCTTTCCTACTCAAGGAAGGACATGGTTTCCATTCCAAGCCAAGGTGACAAAAAGTGTTCTTCCCTAGAGCCCCTAACTAGGCATACAATAACAGGGACAGATCCAAAAGCACAGCAAGGATGCATACCTGGATCTTTAAGGGAGAGCAAAACCACATCCAGAACAGGTCAACAAAACTGTCCAATCTGTCAACATCTCTGTCTCATCCCAATTAAGTTCCAGTATATTCGCCTTCATTCAGTCTATTACTGACCACAGTTACCTGTCCAAAACTTCAATCACCACATCCTCATCAGATGAAAAGGAAAAATAGAACCAGAGATCAAGAACATACTAATGAAACTGATTCTAGATGACATCACCCAGAAGCATGATGTTTAAAATGCATGGGAGACAAGATGGAACTCTGTTGTATCCCATAAGCCAATAGGAACAGCGCTAACTCCTGAGATCTATCTGTTAGGAAGGACCAAAATCACTACAATATTATAGTGGCTTCCTATCAACATTCAAGCACCACGGTCAATGGTATGAAAACCACAACATGATTCTGTAGAATCAACAAGGTGACATTCCTCCACCCAACTTTCAACATAGATTGTTCATCAGGGAAATCCAAGGCAATTTCAGTCCCAAACCCTGGCAATGAAACAAAGCAGACTGATGAGGATTTAGATCACTAATGTCATCCAGGAATCATGTCTGCAGGAATTGTGCCAGCACCTGCTCAAGCACTTGCACAAAAATGAGTGGCTTTTTCAGTAGTAGTTTACCATTATCTCTTTCACAGCATGAAGGACTCCCTTTCTTAATGAGTCTTCCATCATTTCTTCTATCGGCCACTCTCCAACACCCTGCTTGCTTTGGTTATCCAGAAAGGGCTATCATTCAAGGTTGAGGGTCAAAGTGGCATCCAAATCAAAGCAGGTATAAGTGTTTTTATTTGCAATTACAAATCCATGAGCTACTGAAGGTCTCAATTTGGACCAGAATGTAATAGGTTGCTCATATATTTGAATACCAGCAGTTTCTTCAGCACTAACACAGTTTTAAAATGGACTTGCCAGTGTTTCATCCAACTCCCCTGAGTTGTGCTCAAGCAATTATCACTGCTGCTTCCTCAACATGATCTCCTTTGTATACTAGGGAGTAGACAGAGTTCTAGTGAGTGGGAGAGAATGCCTAGGGGGGATCATACAAATCATCCAGGACACTTCTCCATTCTAGATATTAGCCAGAGCTTTCAGCCCCACCAACTATGTCAGTAGGAAACCTTCCAAGAGCTGCCAGGAAATCCTTTGGATGCTAAACCACCAGAGTATACCATCTTAACTAGCCTTGCAGAGATTATAAGTCCCTGTAAGGCTAAACCCTCACCAGGTGGTGATTTCTCCATCACAAGGAAACACTAAGAAGATCCCCATCCACAGATAACCAGCTTCCTACTCAGTTCAGAACACCAAGCCAAGCATATGGCCCATGTAGGGAGAGAGACAATTTGGGACAGATACATGGTTGCCCTGAAATCCTGACCTGAGCCTGGTAATGGCATGGACACTTTGGCACAGACATTGAACCCCCTACCCACCCATCCTGAACTTAAGGATTTCAACACCATTTTCAAGACCATTTCCTGACCTGTTACATGTTTTTCCTGACCTGGTTAAGTGGGGTGGGCAATGCAGACGATACACCAAGGGAACCCTAAATTGTCTCAAAAACCATGCTACAAGCTGAAATTAGGACACCAGTAAATGTGATACCAGGACAGTCGTAACTTCCTGATGACAACAGCAGTCACACAAGAAACCCTTAGAATTAAGTTACCTCTTAGCTTTACATGCATGGTGGTTACTCCTCTATGGTAACATTCTACCACCACCACCCATTGCAATGTCTATCCTGGCTTGTAATTTGAAATCTTTCTGTGTCAGGAACAAGCAGCTCCAGCAAAGTGCTTCTATCTGTGATATAAGAGGATTCATATTATGAACTGAGAGAAACTAGGCCGAGAAGTAGAATACTAACTTACATGGAATTCTTATCTACAGTGAGAAGTAGCCCAGCCTTCATTCAATGGGAGATGGTTGAGGTTGCTTCTTCCCCTTCTCATATGTACATGAGGTCCCTCCCACCACAGCAATGGTGACTAGCCTATTATTTTGTTATCTTTCTGTAACACTTAAGTATGTCAGCTTTTTCAGTCCAGTGGTTTTCGGTTCTTGTCTGATTGTATAGCAAAACCTGTAAAGCAATAAGGAACTGCAGTAGTTTTCTCTAAATTTAAAACACTTTTCAAGAAACACACAAAGTATTAACAGAGCAAATATTAAAACATTGTTCAATATTACATGTGCTTTTGTACCCAGAACTGAGAACTAAAAAATTTTCACACTTCTCTGATAAAAGCAGTCTTTTTACCAACCCTCTTACAGGCTCTAGAACAGCGGTCCCCAATGTAGCACCTCAAGCACTATGGTACCTCATCATGGGCTTCCTGGTGCCCACTGGTTCGCCTACTGCCCCACCTCCTGTCCCCTTCCACACTCCTCACAACACCAAAATTATGGAATTCCTTGCCCAGGGAAATTCATCTGTCCCTTTTATCATTGTCTTTCACCAGCAGGTGAAGACTTCTCTGTTTTGTCTGGCATTCCTTCACCGAGTCTCATTGACCCTTTGGCCAGTTCAAGTGTTCTAATCGTTTTTATATGTTTTTAATCTTGTCTTAATGTTTTTATTGTTTATTGCCTTGGGTGGAACGGCAGGTTAAAAATGTTTTACATATCCCTTTTCAAGTTCTCTTCTACTGTTTGTCCTGCTTCATCCAATTCACACTGCCTTATTTTCTATTTTCACATTCATTCCTTCCCATTTCTCTCATGTCTCTCTGTCTTCGAGATGTGTTAAAGGTGATGGCCCCTTTCAAACCCTGAAATCTTCCACTTTCCCCTGTGAAGTTTTTGTTGAAGTGAAACTTTATTTTTAAAATGTTTTTACTAGAAAATCCTGCAAGCCAGCTGATCTGGCTATTCCCCATAAAAACCTCTTTAAAAACTAGCTCTTTTTTCATGTCAGATAGCTTCAGTGAAGTTGCCTGGAACTGCATGAGTTGGACTTTCACACAAAGAAGAACAAATACTGTCTTTGTGCAGATTTCCTGGAACACAGTGAAAGTTTGACTCACAAGCCACAATACAGTTCAAGACAGTGCAAATTACACAATCTGTCCTATATTAAAATATTGATGGCCTAAATGTTTTCATGTCAACAAATGCTTTCAAAATCTAAAACCTTTTAAAAGGGGGGGCTTTGATTTCAAATACAACATTATCAGATACAGAAAGTATTATTTTACTTTGAATTTAGAGCAGCTACATCTGCCAGAGGGTCATCTGTTCATTTACTGAAAAATGCGTCCCCTACCCTCTAACCCATGAGACTGTCAAGGCAGCATACAATAATTTGTTTAATGCAATGAAGCCAAAATAAGTTACTTATAACCAATGTATCATAGAAGGTATAATTTGTAAAACAACAAACAAGATAGAAAACAACAGCCAAAATCAAAAAGCAGTTGGAGTCAAATTTTCAAACCACCCAAAGCTTGGAGAAGTAAAAAAAAAAATTTTTCCTTGTTATTTAAACCTCAGCATCATACAGAGCTGGTTCAATGCTCAAGTGATCCAAACAATTGCTTTAGAGTATCAAACTGTGTGGGCGGGGAGGAGGGCAGCACAGGAATGTTGTATGTGGCCCTACGGACCTCTACCATCCCTCTGGATGCAAGGTAGATGTTTCTCCACCCGGTCTGGACCCAAATTGGGTGGCAGAGATAGGTGGCAGGCATGCCTCTTCTTCTTATGCCATCCTACCTGGCAGAAGACACCTGCCTTTACAACCTGCCTTGGACTCAAGTTGGGTGACAGTATTGCAGGAGGGGACATATCCCCTTCTGTACCATCCCACCAGGTACGAAGAATCTGCTTTGCAGTCTGCCTTAGACCTGAGTCAGGCAGCATAGAGGCCTTCTCTTGTCCCACCCCATTCCTCCTCCCATTTCTGTTTCATTAATTCAACTTCCGCAACCCAGTTTAACTGTGTTGTAGCATTAGCATTAACCATGGTTAACATTAACCCAAACTGTATGAACCCAAGGTTTTAAGTGGTATACAAATTCAGTTTACAAGGCCAATCTGGGTCAGTGTTAACTATGATTGCCTCTAATGCAAACAATGTTAACTGTACCCTACGGTTAGAGCAAAGCATGGGAGTGGGGAATTTATGCATGAGAGGAAGAATTATGTTCCTTCTGTTTGCCTAACCACATAAAATAGGTGGGCTGTTCTACCTTACATATTCTGAATCAAGAGTTTTCAAGTATTATTTTATACAGTATTTTAATATTTACTTACTTATATTTGCCATAATGTTATCAATAAATATTTTGAATTAAACTGAAATGCCAGTGCATGACTGTAACACCTAGTGCCAAATTAATCCCAGACTTCAATAGAGAAGTAATCTACTTAGTACTTTAGAGGAAGGAGAGACAGGAAAAAACACTCTCCTATCCCTTGAGTTGAAGCAGCTCTCACAAGTCATGTCCATATAATCCTCTCATTTTTCACTGTACTTATGAAATCCTCCTATTTTAAGTTAGCGTTTTATTACTACTAATTCACTTAATGCTTAAAGAAGGCATGAATGCAGGGGAACGTTTTTGTGAGGCATGTCTGCTTTCTCTCCCTCAAGAATTACTTGATGTAATGCTCTCAGACAGCTCCTCTTAGTGTGGTTACAATAGAGGGAAATGGTAGTAGTTATGCCAACACTGCAGTCCTATGCAGAGTTACACTCTTCTAAGACCACTGAAATCAATGGGCTTCAAAGGGCATTACTCTGTTTCATATTTCACTGTAAGAAGAGTTGGTTTTTATATGCTGACTTTCTCTACCACTTGAATCAAACCGGCTTACAATCACCTTCCCTTCCCCTCTCCACAACAGACACCCTGTGAGGTAGGTGGGGCTGAGAGAGCTCTAAGAGAGCTGTGACTAGCCCAATGTCACCCAGCTGGCTTCTTGTGCAGGAGTGGGGAAACCAACCCAGCTCACCAGATTAGTGTGAGATTCCATCACGGCAGCATAAATGTGTAACAGGACAACACTGAGTAAAACCATTGACTTCAATAGACTTAGCACAGCACTACCAATATATTAAACTTATTTTTAAAATGCATCCGGCTTCTTCACTTCATTCAGTGGCTTAAAGTGAAAACACTTCAATAAACCTCACACCAATTGCCACAAAATTCAAATGCAACCTCCCACTAGCACAGGAATCCATCACAAAACCAAGATCACCTTGGAACTCCCCTCCAAAACAGGACAGCTCTGCATAGCTCCCTGAAGGGCAGTAAGCATGACACCTTATGGACCTCCTCTGGGAGACTTCTTAGCAGTGTAGGGGTCACCTCTGAGAACAAGCAATCGAAGGGTTTCTCATACCAATCCTGAAGGGGGGAAGATCCATGGCGGTCAGGAGCAGTGCAGCCGCGTTGCGTTCCCAAGCTTCCTGGCCACGGAAAAGGAAGTTTTAGGTATTTAGAAATCAAACTGGAGGAAAATCCCCCATATCCTCCAATAGGGCTGCTTAATAAGAATAGACAGCATAGGTCAAGAAGATGCAACGTATGTATATCTATCAAATAGTACCCAAATCATAAAATATATAACAATTACATGTATTCTTGGACAGAGTAATGAACAACCATACAACATATTGCATAGAAGTTTTTAGACTAACACGTAATATTTACTTTATCTCTGGCAGGAGATGTGAGAAACGAATGCATCACAGGAAAAAGGTGAGTAGGAATACAGTCGACCATATGCCTTGAATCTTGTGTTCCTTTCCTTTCCTTTGCAGGTAACGTATACAGAAGACAATGTCTTTCCAAAGGAGAAAACTTCAAAGAAGAAAAAGACGGCCTGGCATCCCAATGGGGCTGTGCCACCAAAAAAGGTGGAGCAGCACCATCATAGCATGAGGGGGTGTTTCCAGGGCAAAAGTGGTGAGGAAGCTGCCTAACAGCAGCTCCTCCACCAGGAACGTCCTGGGAACACCTCCCCACCCATGCCAGCGCAGACTTTATCTACCAGGAAAGCCCTGCTGGCATGGCTGAACTGGAGGTAGGGGCCAGCGGCTCCCAAACACCGGTGTGTTTGACTCTGCACCAGCATAGGTGCCACCTTATTCCATGATTGTATCCTACATTTAAGCTTGCAGTATGTTCATACACCTGGCACTTCTGAATAATAATCTGTACAGCATAAAGCTCAAAAGCAGTCATCACTTCAGAAATTAGCAAGTTAAATTTCATATGGTTATAAACACAGTGCCTTGCATGTATAGTTTTCAGCAGATAAATTTGTTTATAAGGACTTATTAATATTAACCCAGTGGAAACAAGGAGAGAAACATGGATCGTACAAACTGGCAGAAGTATAATGAGGTATCTGACACAAAGCAACAGATGTCCTGCTATGCTGCATAAAGGGTTTCGTGCAGTATATTAATGAATTAGATTTCAGCACTGTGTGAAATTTATAGAATTCCTTCCATCCTACTTTGGCCAAGCAATTTCCAATCACATTTCTTCTAATTAGGTATTCTGATTATTTCACTTACAGCCCATTCCTGAGAGGAAGGGCTGAGCCGGTGGCTGGAGGCAGCACAGCTGAGCTGCCTCCAAAGGAGGATTCAGCACCTCCCCCACCCCCACTGAAGCCAAAATGCTGCCCTTACCCTCAAGCCTCGTGGAACTACTCCATAGGTTCCATGGGGTATACCACCCTTCCCCTCCCCACAACAGACACCCTGTGAGATAGGTGGGGCTGAGAGAGCTTTTAATAGAACTGAGACTAGCCCAAGACTACCCAGTGTGTAGGAGTGGGGAAACAAATCCAGTTCACCAGATTAGCCTCCGCCGCTCATGTGGAGGAGCGGGGAATCAAACCCGGTTCTCCAGATCAGATGCCACCGCTCCAAACCACCTCTTAACCACTACACCACGCTGGCTCTGAGGACACTAGGGAAGATGACATCTCTAAGCTACTTTGTTTCCTAAAAAATTAGCCGGCTTTCCATTCTAGTTGATGAATTTTCTAATCATAACTCAAAAGCTTGCACCGTGTTACATTAACAGAAGTTATACCAATACAGATCATGTAATGCCTGGTTTCATAAGGTTGCCAAGTATTCTGCTATATGACTTTGCCAGTGAGTTTTTGTAAATCCTACAGCATCCCACGACATCGCTTCCAGGTTTTACCAGAAGTGACATCAGCTTGCCAGGGTGATCCCAGCACGCCAGCCGCCACCTCCTAATTATTCCTGGAGTCTGCTGGCTGAGGCCCAGCAGCCCTACGTGTTTCGTTGCTCTTCATTTTAAAAATCTAAACCAGTGGTTTGGATGATTACGCTAATGTGAAGAGTGGCCTTTGTCTGTTTTCCTAATGTTAGAATGTCTTGTGAGTTAACTACCTTCTGAAACTGCAGGAAGATGGTATACTTACAGCATGCTGCTTATGAGGGTTACGTGCCCGCTAGGCAGGGTATCCAATTAGATTTCTACTGACTCGTTACCTAGCGCATCATCTCAAAGTATTCTCCAACTTTGTTACTATAAGAACTGTCAAATACTTCCTATCACTCTCTGCCTTACAAGACCCCAGTGTGCTCCATTGGACTGAGCAGGAGAACTCCAACAAACTGAAGGGGTTTGTATTTTTGAAGCATTTTTTTCCTTTGTTTCTTCATCCTGGTAGCCTGTGGTGCAATTTGATCTGTATCTATCACCACGCAATCCAATTAAGCCTACGACATTTTCCAGTCTCCGTCTTCAGAACATTAAAAACTGCAGACAGACTTTGGGCTTTTCTAGCATGCTTAAGTATATTTCTCTCCCCCACCCCATTTTCTGCACTTACTATCCAGCCTGATGAAGAGTTCCGAGGAACATGCTAATTGGCATATTGGTTGGTCCTAAGAAAAAGATATTTTACTTGGTTAGTTCAAACATTTGGTTGGTCCTAGGGAAAGGTCTTTTACTATTGTTGGTGGATTTTTCCTTTTCATGCACCAACACAACTACATTATTTAAAGAATTCCTTTTCTATACAGAAATATATTTTTTTCTAATGAAGGAATGAGGAGCTGACAAGATTAGAGTGAGTGAAAATTTAGAGAATGGCTATGTCCAAGCTCTGCTCACGACCTGAGTTCGATCCCAACGGAAGTTGGTTTCAGGTAGCCGGCTCAAGGTTGACTCAGCCTTCCATCCTTCCGAGGTCGGACAAATGAGTACCCAGCTTGCTAGGGGTAAAGGGAAGATAACTGGGGAAGGCATTGGAAAACCACC
>NW_026612309.1:0-25161 GCF_029931775.1 Euleptes europaea
CCACAACTGGGGAGCGGCCAGCCTCTGATGCTGGAAGCCCAGGCAGCAAAGATGAGTGTGTCTTGTAACCACTGACTCTTATGGCATATTCTGCTGCCTGATGGGGCGTGGCAGTGACATGTTGGTGCCGCAGGGGCTCACCTTGGACCTGTTCAGTGGCAGCATGAGTCCAGGAGACAACCAGGGATGGCGGCCATGTCTGTCACTACCTCCTGCCCCACTGCTTGCTGAGCCCTAACAGTGTGTTAATGTCCTTGCCTGGAACCCCAAGAGGTCACTTGGATCATTTGGGCAAAGAACAGGCCCTGGCCTGCCCAATAGACTTCAGGGCACTGTCTTGAGAATGCAGTGAGACAGCTCTATGTAATGTGTCCCTAAGGCCTTTAGAAGAAAGGTGAATACGCAGAAGGGCCATGGCTCAGTGGCAGAGCATTTGCTTGGCATGCAGAAGGTCCCAGGTTCAATCCCTGGCATCTCCAGTTAAAGGGACCAGGCAATCAGGTGATGGGAAAGACCTCTCTGCCTGAGACCTGGGAGAGCTGCTGCCGGTCTGAGTAGACCAAACTGACTTTGATGGACCAAGGGTCTGATTCAGTATAAGGCAGCTTCATGTATTCATGTGTTCAAGATTTTCCTTCCAAGCAAAGGGATTTATTTAGCATGGGACTGTGAAGTGAGTAATATGCTATCCAGTATAAAGTAATTTCTGTGTCTCATGACCTTTGTTATGAGGCAGCTAGCTTCCTAATACTGGGCATTAAAAAAAACCTTCCATTAATATTGAAACTGTGTTCTTATTTTAGATATTTTGGATTTCATAATGGCCTCATCCATCACTGAATCAGCTGCAAAATTTGCCCTACGCTTTTACCAGAAGTTGAGCCAGGATAAACCCTCTGAAAACCTCTTGTTTTCTCCTCTAAATCTTTCTGCTGCCCTGAGCCTTCTCTTGTATGGTGCTAGGAGCAGCACGGCACAGGAATTAGAAAAGGTAATGCTCATTAAGCTCTGATATCAATATGCTGCCAGTACAGCATATCACATTGTATCTTGCTGAAAAGGTACTGTCCTTTTCATTTTCATCTTTCATTTGTGCCATGGCATAAAAAATGTAGCTTCTTGTTGCAGATATATATAACAAGAAAAATATATAGACATTGTGAATTGGAAAGATGGGGTTGAAACTAGAAATCAAGGTGTGTGGACCACTGAGCGCCATAGCACGTCGATATGAAACCAACGTCCATAATAGGTCTATATGATTTATTAATGAAAACTCTCCAAAATTCCATGTTAGGTGCTTCATTGGGAGACAGAGGGAGTCCCCGAAACACCAAGCTGTCGTCTTCAAGCTGTCCCAAGCCGTGAACAAGAAGAAAGCATAAGGAAAAGCCGTAGCCAGTCCCCACCCCCTGATGGCCCGTTGGCCCCTTATTTTGAACCGTCATCTTCACCGTGCCCTCAGCAGGTATGAACACAAGAGCATAAGAGGATTATTGCTGTCTCAGACCAGGGGGCCCGTCTAGTCCAGCATCACATTTTCCACAGTGACCAACCGGATGCCCTTCGGTGCTCCCAGTAGGAGACAGAGGCAAAAGCCTTCCCTTGTTGTTGCCCCACCCGTGCAACTGGTATTCACACTTCTTTGAACATGGAAATCTTATGGAGCCATTGTAGCTAATATCCCCCCCTAAATCTGTCTAATCCCCTTTTAAAGAACATCTAAGGCAGTGTCCATGACTACTCCAGTATGGCATCCTAAACACAAACTGCAGATGATAAATGAGATGTTCAATGCATATGTTTTAGTCTCTGTGCTTAAGATGATGCTAACAGAACAGCAGCACCCGGATTGGACAACTCTGCGGCTGGGGGATGAGTGTGTTCGAAAGTGGAATGTACACATAAAGCATTCAGGTTTTCAAAGATCCTTTGACATTAACGCTTTCATTGCAACACATGAGTAATACAGTAATACAGCACACAGAGGGTAGCAACAGTGAGGTCGAGTCCAGGGACAGATATGTGACTGCCACACTGAAATGTATTATTAAACAGAAAAGACAGCATTTGTTCATGGGATATGTTCTTGCCTCTCACGACAATAATTTTGTCTTGCTAAGCCATATTTCATTGCTGTGCAGTGTTCTTATGAAGGGTACAGGCATACGGGCTTGTGGGTGACCTTAGGCAGGCTACTGAGCTTTCAGCAACATTTTGAGGAGAGTAATAATATCTTATTACGGAGATAATGTATATAAAGCCCTATGAACATGCTGAAGCCAGGTACAAATGGTAAATATCTATTTTTTTATTATTTTAGCAGGAGTAGTAGTAACAGCAGTAGTAATAGAAGCAGAAATAGTAGTATCTGGAACAGTACTGTTCCTATTACTACTAGCAGTAATAATAAGAGGAGTAGTACAAGCAATTATAGCAAAATAGCAGTAGAAATAATAGTACTAGAAGTAGTACTAGAAGGAGCAGTAGTAATCTAAGTAATATTAGAAGTAGTTGCAGTCTTCCAATGGAAAGAGTCAAATCATAAATGTCTGTACAGTAGCACTTTTTTTAATCTAAAAGTCTTTTGTGGTCAAAATTCTCTTGTTTAGACAAACAAACCAAAGTAGCAAATGGTGACTTTCCTGAAGATTCAAAACTTTGATGATTTAGACATTAGCCATCTCCTGCTGCTAGGATATCTCAGTAGCTTCATCGCGGAAGCCCCCCCTTTGCAGCTGGATGCCCAAGAAGCCCAACGTAATTCACATAATTTTATCTCAGTGAAGAAAAAAAAAGAATTGTATTTTGCAGTACCGAACTTCTTGTTTTATTATTAGAATGTTCCTGAGTATGAATGTGAGAAGCCTGAAGGCAACCATACTGAATTCCATAAAATCCTTGCCTACCTCAATAAAGCCACCACAAAGTACGAGCTAAGCTTTGCCAATCGTTTCTATGGAGATGACTCCATTGCTTTCAACCAGGTAGGTTGCACTTAGATATTCTCCCTTTCCAAATATGTTGCAAGTACATTAGCGAAATAATTTGATTTTTCAGATGAACTTGTCCTACAGTTGCCTTTGTCTATAGATTACTAGACAGTGTTGTTGTTTTTTGCCATCAAGTCACATCTGACTTATGGTGACCCCCAGTGAGGTTTTCAAGGCAAGAGACATTCAGAGGTGGTTTGTCACTGCTTGCCTCCGCATCACAACCCTGATATTTCTTGGAGGTCTCCTATCCAAATACCTGTTAGGGTCTGCTTAGCTCCTGAGATCTGATGAGATCAGGATGGCCTGGGCTATCCAAGTCAGGGTGCTAGACAGTATAAGTATCCATAAACCAAGCAATGTTGGATCTTTATATTAGGATTATTGTATATATCACAAAAGGGTTGCACAGGGGTAGGATGTACTTATTTCTTTCAGTGATCCTTTTCAGCCTACTAGCTCTTTACTACATGCAGAGTAGCAGTGAATAACAGAGTCGCATGCCTTAACAATGCCATAACAACATCTAAAAGAATTGACTTACCGTACTTGAATTCCGCTCTTACTTGCTTTCATAGCTTCATTTATGCATAGGCTAAGTAAGCTACAGTTTAGGGCCTCAGAGTGAATGGCTCTGAATTACCATTTGGTTTTTGGTAATGCTCTGGGACTTTTTAATCCTGACACAGTTGAGGTCCTCAGTATGTCTTAATTAGGATTTGCTTAATTTTTGTATAACATACTCTGTGCTATGATTACTTGATTTTGATGTTTTCATGGTTATCATTAGGGGTGTGCATATTGATGCACCATTTAAAAAACAACAACAAAAACAAAATACCTCTTTGGTATTTCTTTGGGGTGGGGGGTTTAGCAGCAAAAAAAACATTGGTGGCAATAAATGGGAGCCCAAAAAGTAGACCCCAAATATTGCCAAATTTATTTGGGGCAGCGAGGAACTGAAAGGCTGGGGGGGGGGGCCTCGCTCTGAGCCCCCTGCCTTTCGATTCCTCGCCCGGGTGGGGGTGGGTGGGCGGGAAGCACAGATTTGGTAGAAATCCCCCCTGCCCAGATTCTCCGGAGCGGGGTGGATTTTGGGTTTGGTATTTTTCTGGTTCAGGTTTATTAACCTAAAAATTTCCATTAAAAATCCAGGTTTTCCAGATTTATCAAAAATTTCCAGGTTTGATAAACCCAAACCCAAAATATAGCAAAAATAATTGGTGCATGCCCGTAGTTCTAGTTACAGCTGTATATAGCCTTACAGCTAAATGTTTCAGGTGTTCTTAAAGAGAGGAAAACAAAACTCTAATGTATGCCATGAGAAATTAATTTATCTATATATCATTTTAAAGTCTTCTTCTCTTCCCACATGCAGCAATTTGTGTTCTGTGCACTGAAGCTGTTCCTGACCCAAGTAAGCAATGTTGACTTTCAAAATGCTCCAGAAGAATTCAGGAAGATTATAAACGCATGGGTTGAAGTCCAAACACATGGTATGAACAAATCTCCTTTCAGCTGCTCATCCGTGAGTTGACTTTAAAAAATCACAGTTACCTTGCAGTTGAAAACCTCTGGTCTCACTAATCTGTTCTGTATTTTTTATGGCTATACTTCCTCCCTGGCCCTGCTAGTTCATCCCTCAGACTTGTACAACACAAACAAATGGTGATCGAGGAAACTCCAGTAAGCCATGCTTCCTCTTTTCACATAACCTGTGCATTGTGCAAAGCATGGGGCCTCCTTATATGCAATGAGATCTACAAACTCACCACAGGGAAAATGCACACTGTACATAGGGTTGCCAGACCCCTGACGGTGGGCGAGGGATCCCCCACTTTGTGCCTCCCCCCCCCCACCACAGTGCCATCCGGCTGGCTGGTGGAGGTCTTACCAGGCTTAAAATGAGGCCAAGGCCTTGGCATCCTCTGCGTGATGACATCACTTCTGGAAGTGATGTCATCACACAGGCAACGACAGGGGAGATGCAACACTCTATGGTAAAAACAGCTCCTACCGTAGAGTTTTTGTCCAAATACCAGAGTGTCTCCCTCATCGTTGCTGACATGACATCATCATGCAGGAGACGTTGAGTCCAAGGTCTCATTTTGAGTATGGTAATGTTTCCCCTCCCCTGCTGATGGCTAGGAGGAACCTGGTAACCCTAACTGTACACAAAGCATGAACCATGGAAGGCACGAGTCTCTTCTATTTCCTTTGTCACCCCCAGAATGTAATGTCGAAAAATTCCCTGAGATGCAAAGGCTGATGTTTTCTTCTCTGATCATTTCACACAAGCTAGCTTGGAGCTTACAGCAAAACAAAATGAACATACATTTCTTTTAAGGCAAAATTCAGAATCTCCTACGCAAGGAAAACATCACTTCCCTAACTCAGCTGCTCCACGTGAATGCCCTGTACTTCAAAGGACAGTGGGATGTACAGTTTGACAAGTGGCGCACCAGAAAAAGCCCCTTTCATGTGACTGAGGTAGGTTCAACTAATATATTTGCATGTTGCATTTGCTTCCGCTATGTGATAGGAGCCCTTCACACAGTAAGCAGATCCCCCAGTCCCGTGGCATCTGGGAGGGTCACCTGGCACGAGTCCTCTCTGCTGGCCTTCTGCAGTCAGTCTCGGCCTCCCCAAAGCCTCCTCAGAATGGGTCAAGGAGGGAGTTCAGCTTCCCTCTTGTCCTCCGTTGCCCAGGCAAGAATGCTTCCTCTGCACACCGGAAGTCTCTCCCAGCATCTTTCTCCCTGTCTGATGTAGCACCTCCTCTTAAATGGGTTGGGCTTGACCCCTCTCATCCTCCTGTGCCCAATCACCTCCCTCCTCAACTAGTGACCAGTCAATTAGTCAGGCTGAGGGACCTCCAGACTTAAAGCCCCGCCCTCTGCCTGGCCGAGCCCGTCGCCCCTGCAGCCACCCAACCACAGGTCCAGCTGTTCAGCTCCTGACCTCCAGCATCCCCCACCCCTCCCCCACCACCTGGTACAGGGACTGGGAACGTCCTGCACCAGGCTTTGGCCCCTCCTTCCCTTCTCCCCCTGAGTCGTGGCCCTGCCCCTGCCCCGGCCCGGAACCCTGCCCCCAATCTTCCCGGCTTCCTCCACCAGCTCTGGGCTGCGTGCTGACCCACCTTCTCACAACAGCGCTTCAGGAGCCGCTGCCCTTGGCGGGTGAAAACACGGCACTAAACTGCTCCTGGGTTCTCTTTGAGACCCAGCAGTGGGCAACGGGTACACTGTGCTCCTAGCCCTGTCAGCTGGGGCCGTCGTGGGTTTCCTCCACTGTGGGGCTGCAGCTCTTGGGGTGCGTGTGATGGAGTCTGGGAAATGCCAGGTCTCCAGACAGCATTGTTCATTGGATGTCTTATACTGTATGAATGCATTTTTATTCTGTAATTTGCTTTCAGTCTTAGTGGGAAAGGTGGCTATAAATAAAGCAAATAAACTTGCAGCCTCTTTATGAGCACTGCCAAATAGAAGCATTGATTTGGTTGTGAGGAGTTCATTAAACTCAGTGATGTAATGAAGCAATTCATCCTTAGATCAGAAGCCAAAGACACTTACCAAAGCGACCCTTTCTACTCCAGTACAAAACCGGCCTACATCTTCTCAGGATATTCTGCACTACTGCATAGGATTATGGGATTTATCATACAGCTGTGACTGTTGTTAACCTTGTGTAGCACAGTGACAGAAGAATTCTTCTTTTAACCCACGTGTGTGTGTGTGTGTGTGTGTGTGTGTGTATGTGTGTGTGTGTGTGTGTGAGAGAGAGAGAGAGAGAGAGAGAGAGAGAGAGAGAGAGAGAGAGGCTGACCCCATCCCCTGCTGGTCACCATGTTCTGATCAAGACATCTGCAGAAAGCCCCTGTGAACTGACAACCATAATGCCTGGAGAAGGAGATTTGGGCTCGGCCAGTTCACATGATTCCCTTCCCACTCATTGATTTGGAGCTGATGGGTTGTCTGAACATCCCTTAAGAATGTTATCTATGTGCTAGAACATCTCTGGTTCAATATGTGCCTTAGATATGACGGCACTGGACAGCATTAGAGAAGTCACTTTCTCTCAACTTCAGTTCCATTTGCATTGCAATAGGGGACTATGAATACTGAGCTACTTTACAGGGTTCTGGTACAAAGTTCTGAAATAATGGGTGAGAAGTACTTTGTGCACTAGTTTTAAAGTGCTGTGAAATCTTATTATTTTATCTACAATAGAGAATATTTTGGCTCACAATCCCTTGTGCAATAGAGAATCCACTTTATGAGTGTTTTGTAAGACTCTCTGTGTTGGTAATTTTATGTTGTTAAGTTTATTCTAAACATCCTGTTCATTGGTGCACTAAAGCTAGGGTAAGTAAAAGTAAGATTCACCCCTTTTTGACAATACATATCTATTCATTTGCCCTGACCTGGATGGCCCAGGCTAGCCTGATCTCGTCAGATCTCAGAAGCTAAGCAGGGTCAGCCCTGGTTAGTTTTTGGATGGGAGACCACCAAGGAATACCAGGGTTGCTGTGCAGAGGAAGGCACTGGCAAACCACCTCTGTTAGTCTCTTGCCATGAAAACCCCAAAAGGGGTCGCCATAAGTCGGCTGCAACTTGAAGGCACTTTACACACACATCTATTCATTTATTTGTGTGTGTGTTAAGTGCCGTCAAGTCGTTTCTGACTCATGGCAACCCTATGAATCAATGTCCTCCAAAGTGTCCTATCCTTAACAGCCTTGCTCAGATCTTGCAAATTGAGGGCCGTGGCTTCCTTTATAGAAGCAATCCATCTCTTGTTGGGTCTTCCTCTTTTCCTGCTGCCTTCAACTTTTCCTAGCATGATTGCCTTTTCCAGTGACTTTTGTCTTCTCATAATATGTCCAAAGTATGACAGCCTCAGTTTAGTCATTTTAGCTTCTAGGGTCAGTTCAGGCTTGATTTGATCTATAATCCACTGAATTGTGTTTTTTTTGGCAGTCCGAGGTATCCGTAACACTCTCCTCCAACACCACATTTCAAAGGAGTCTACTTTCTTCCTGTCAGCTTTCTTCATTGTTCAGCTTTCACACCCATACATAGTAAGGGGAGTACAATGGCATGAATTAACCTAACCTTGGTGGCCAGTGACCCATTCTTACACTTCAGAATCTTTTCTAGCTCCTTCATGGCTGCCCTAAAACATTTTAACCCTGTCTTTCCTCCCAATTAAGGCCTTTGAGGTTGAGAGCAGCCATTAAGCTGCCTTGCTGCTATAGCACCCAGCTGCCCCCTCCCAGGGCAGAGGGCACGTGGGCACCTGCCTCACCAACGCCTTCCCAAATTAGGATATCATCTAAATAAATGATAACCCCCTTAAACAATAAATCGTGCAAGATCTCGTTAATCAGTTGCATGAAGCACGACGGAGCTCCAGACAACCCGAACAGCATCACCATAAATTCAAACAGTCCATAACAACATGAGAAGGCTGTTTTCACCTCATCCCCCTCCTTTATCCGGACCCGGTAATAAGCTTCCGCCAGGTCCAGTTTCAAGAACACCCTGCCTTCTTGGAGTTGACTTAGAAGGTCAGAGATGAGGGGGATGGGGTAAGCGTTTCTTTCAGTGACAGCGTTAAGCCCTCTATAGTCCACACACAACCTGAGGTCCAATGTTCCCTTCTTCACGAAGAAACATGGTGAAGAAAACGCGGCCTTGGAAGATTGTATGAACCCCCGGGCTAAGTTCTTATCAAGGAACTCTCGTAACACAGTCTTTTCTTGGGGGCTCATGGGATATACCCGGGCTTTGGAGGGTTTTATGTCCTTAGTCAATTCGATGGCACAGTCCGTAGTGCGGTGAGGGGGTAGTAAATCACAGTCCTTCCCCTCAAAAATGCCCGTGAAATCTCTATACTCCGGGGGCAGTGTCGTGGGTTCTGCCGCCGTGGCACTCTCCCCCCTCCCTCGGGCAGGTCTTCCCTGCAATGTCACTCGCATTGGGGGGAATCAAACACCACCTGGCGCTGCATCCAGTCGATGCTCGTATTGTGCCCCGCCAGCCAGTTACTCCCAAGGACCACCGGGTAAGCGATTCGAGGGGCTACCGTAAGGCTGATCTGTTCCCAGTGGTTCCCCACCCCCAACCACACTGGGCAGGAACGTAAATGGATGGGGGTCCCTTGCAGATCGCTCCCATCCATTTGACGGAAACGCAGGGGCTGGTCTAACTCAAGCGCCCCCACCTGTAAGCGGTTAAATACCTCCTGGTCTATTAAAGTCCGGGAGCACCCTGAGTCCAGTATTGCTACTACTGCAATGGGATCCCCCCCTTGGGGATTCCGTAACACCACGGGTAGTAGGAGAGTGTCCCCCTGATCACTCACCCAGGTCGGAACCGGGTTGGTTTCCTTTAAGGTAGCCCTCTGTGTCGGTTCGCTCACAGAAAGCCCTCCTCGTTTTTTGCCGGCGACGAGTCCCTGGAACAGCAGTGATGGTCGCAGGGAGCAGGCGCCGGGTCTGCGAGCAGAGCAGTAGTCCCGTGCAGGGTGGTCGTCCCCTCCGCTTTCCTCTGGTCCGAAATCCAGGTCGCTCTGCCAGCGGTCGGTTCCGTAGATCAGTTTGGACTTTCGCTGCAAAGTGCCCCACTTTCCCGCAACGCAGGCAGGCCCCGTCCTTGAAGCGGTGCGCTCTTTCTTCCGAGAACCTACTCCGGTTCCCTTCGTCACGGTGGGACTCCGTCACGGCGCCCCCCTTGGAAGGGCCCCGGGGGGGTTCTTTCGCTGGGCGATCCTTTGCAAACTGAAGCATCAACTTACGGGTCTTTACTTGCGCCGCCAGCTGGATCCATTCATCAATCGTCCCCGGGTTGCCCAGGGTCAGAAAGCCGTCCAACACTTCCCACCGCAGTCCTTCACGGAAATGTTGGACCTTGGTGGCTTCGCTCCACTCTCGTATTTTACAAAAGAGGGACTGGAACTCTTGGGCATACTCCATGACAGAGCGGGCCCCCTGCCGTAGCCTGCACATGGCAATTTTGGCCCTCTCCCCCCAGTGGGGGTCCTCAAAACTGCATTGCAAGGCTACCAAAAACGTGCTCAGCGAGCTCAGGATCCCGGGTTTGGATTCTGTCGCTGTTACCACCCACTCTACTGCCTCCTTCTCCAGCAGGCTGATGGCGTACCGGACCCGGGGTTCTTCTGAAGGAAAAGTTTCTCCCTGGTCCTTCATGAATCTTGACAGCTGGAGCAAGAAGTGGGGCAGCTGGGCGCAGGACCCATCAAAAGAGACCTTCAGGTCCCGGGTCACAGTCCGCTTGGGCAGAACGGGTGGGGGTGTCTCCGCGCCGATGGGCGATTGAAGTCCTCTCACTGCCCCCAGCAGCGCTGTCATGCAGACTTCTCAGTTGCGCCTGGAGATCCTGGTTTTGAAGGGTCAGGGCGCGGTTCTGCTCCCGTAGCAGTGCTTCTTCTTCTCTGGGGTAGGGGGCAGAGGTGCTGGAGCATGGATGGTTGAGGAGCCATCCCACTGGTCTACCGTCACCCATTCTTGGCTTGGCTCTTCTCCCTCTTCATATAAGTCGATCAGTGGTCCCCGATGCAGACGGTCGAGGCCGGGATCCGTTGCCAGCCACCAGACAACCCTCCTGAAAGTGCCGTTGGTCTCCTCCATACCCCTTAATTCAGCGTGCGTTGGTAGAGAGGTCCATGCTGGCTCTCTGGTAGACACAAATGGGTGCCGTCCCGGGGCTGCTTCTTCCCGGCTCTCCCCATGGAAAGGGGTCGCTACCTGCCGATCTTCCTAGCAGAGCAGCTTGTACGTCCGGCATGGTTTGTCGAATAGAGGAGACATCTTTTTCAGGCACAAACGAATAGAAAATAAAAAAGATGGATTCTAGCCTACTGTCAGGCTTCAGCAACACGTTGCATTCCTGGTATAAGGGACTTCACTCCAGACGATGCAGCGAGTTAAAAAGTTTTATTCAGAAAGTCAGCAAGTTCAGCAAGTCATAGAAACTTAAGGCTAGAATACAGCCATGGGGCAATATCGGTACATATATAGGGTAAATACAATGGGGTTGATTAGGTTTTAGAAACAAAGAAACAATACAGAAGTTAACTACCGGTAAAGACTTAAGACAAAACATACAGGAAATAAATGTGTGCATTAACTGGCTGATCTTCCCGAGTTCCCGGCTTTGTTTTGAGGGACCTGGTATCAGAGCAGCAATTTCTCGGGTGGGTCTCCATAGAGGTGCAGATCTTGGGCAGGAGACCGGGTGCAAACGGGGGGGGGGGGAAACAGAGTGCACAAAAACTCCATTTTGTCCGTGGGGGAAACCATCTTGTTTGTATCCGGGGTCGACAGAGAGCCTAGCTGACAGGTTGCCAGGTCCCCTCTGGCCACACGTGGGGGATGGGGGGTAGGATTACTAGATCCAGGTTGGGAAATTCCTAGGGATTTGGGGATGGAACTGAGGGGGGCAGGGACCTCAGGGGGGTACCATGTCATAGAGTCCACCCTCCAAAGCATCCATTTTATCTAGGGGAACTGATCTCTATAATCTGGAGATGAGCTGTGATTCCAGGGGATCCCTAGGTTTTCCTCTGGCTATTTCTCCTTTTCAAGTAAAGATGGTCCTGAACAGGGGGCTGTCAGCAGTTGTGGAAACAACATCAAACTCATGAATGAATTCAGGAGGTCAATCATAATTAGTATTTTAATTTCTTCACATCAGTTTCCTTCTTAACTTAACATGATTTCTTCCCCTGGCTGCTAAACAATACCATCTTGATTGATTCTTTGATTCACGGTTTCTTACAGATGACCTATAATACTGTGGACCTGATGCACCACAAAGGCCAGTATAAGACAGGCACAATTGAATTATGCGACATGCATGTTCAGGTGCTTGAAATCCCCTACAAAGATAACGAACTGAGTATGTTCATACTCTTACCAGATGACTGGAGTTCAGAAGGCCTTCAACAGGTAAAGGCACTGTGTCCGCAGGTTTATGATTCTGAACATATTCCCATGAATTCCTAAGAACACAAAAAGAGCCCAAAGGTTAATATAATCAATTCAATTCAATTCAAAAACCTTTATTGGCATAACAAATCGTACAAGGTATTCCAGAATTTGACAAATAATAAAAACATCAATATCGAAATCTGTAGCAATAGATATGAATAAAATGAGGTATGCCGGAGTACAGTGAATATAAGGTATATATAGAAAACGAGTGTCTACAAGTAACCGGAATAGCAGCTATTATATTTTTGTTTGATTTTTATCATTAGAGCTTGCTTCAAAAACATGGCTACTATTTCTGTAGTTTCTGGATCATACCCGTTCAGTAAAAGTCTAAACAAAGAGTGGGGGGAAGAGTTCCTATCCAAAATTGATGGCATTAAAAATTTAGTTCGTAGGTCCGCTAGCATTTCACATTCCAATAAAATATGATAAATGGAGTCTCTGATTCAAGCCACAGCCACAAATTCTCTTTTCCAATCTAATCTAATATACTGTTCCAACACTAGCCAGACAGATGTTTTCAGAAAGTGGTAAGCAGGGGCCGAGAGTGTGTGACTGGCCCAAGGTCACCCAGCAAGCTTCCATGGCGCTAGTGAGGATTTGAATCTGGGTTTCCCAGGTCTAGTCCTACGCCTTAACCACTACACCACGCTGGCTTGTACTCCCTGAGAATTGCAACATGTTCTGTGCAAAGAGGTGTGTGCTGTTCAAATTAGACTTCTGTAGAGACTTTTTCAAACATTACAGTAAAAGGTACTGGGCCCCCACAAATTATGTGTAATGGGAACTCCCAAGCCCATTATCTTTCTAATATTGGTGGGTACTGGGAGGATCACGGGTAGTGTGCATTCCTGTTATGCATATTTGGTGGGCTCCCAATAAACGTTATTGCAATGTCTGAAAAGCTGTTAGGGAAACCGGACATAAAATGTTACTTCAGTTTTTTCATTAGTATACAAAAATTAAGATATTTAATTTCAATCTGCTGTATAAGAGTCGTACTTCCACTGTGTAATCAGGCACTAAAATCCAGTAATAAGCATGAAGAATAGGCCTTTGCTCATAGGCCTTCTGTTATCAGTAGGGTTGCCAACTCTGGGTTAAGAAATACCTGGAGATTTTGGGGGTGGAGCCTGAGGAGGACGGGAGGGACTTCAATGGGACATAATGCCATAGAATTCACCTTCCAAAGTGGCCATTTTTTCCAGGTGAATTGATCTCTGTTGACTGGAGATCAGGTGTAATCCCAGGAGATCTCCAGCTACCACCTCGTTGTCACCAAAATGAATGAGGTCTGTTCTATTAAAGTACATCTTTGTATTACTGATTTAAAAATCAGAATGAGTTTTCCCACACATCTAATGGGAGGAAAAGTTGGGTTGTTGTTTTTTACTAACTTGCCACAGTTTTAATTCTGTCTTACGTTGGTCCCAAAGCTAGAGGAAGAACTTACCTATGAGAAAGTAACAGAGTGGGTCTGTCAAAAGCAACTTAAATTGGAAGAGGTGGAAGTGGCCATTCCCAAGATCAAGATGGAGAAGAACATTCTAACCGCCAAATTATTGGAAGCTCTGGATGTGACTCAAGTGTTGGATCCCAAGATGGCTGATTTAACTGGAATAACGTTGACAGAAGATGTGGCGTTGAGTGAGATTGTCCACAGCGCTTCTCTGGAAGTTGATGAAGAGGGTGGTGAAGAACCACGTTGCCAGATAGACAGGCATCTGAGACGCCGACCGTGTGCGCAATTTGTGGCTGACCATCCTTTCCTTTTCTTTGTGTTGCACAATTGCTCGGGCAGCATCCTGCTCCTTGGCAGATTTGTTAAACCTGAAAGGAGGTGTGGCTTCCATTAACAATCCAGGAATCATGAAGACAAGAAGAAAATATGTTTGCAAAATTAATTCCTCCCTTTTCTTTCTAATAGTTACAGAGGTATCGCACTTAAAGATGGTTAATGTCATTCCTCCTGTGAACAAGAAATTAGGATGAAAAACAGCAGCCATAATTTCCGTGTCATTTTTCTACAGTTTTTTCCTGCTTCTTGGTGGAAAAAAATCCCATTCCCTTTGAACCTGTGAAGCTGGGCATTCTCAAAAGGAACACATTTGAACTTTGCTACTGATTTACATAAAATACAGAAGAAGCTATATCCTTGTGCCTGCCGTGGGGACGAGGCCAAAGGTGAGGGAGAGACAGATGACACAGACGCACTGGACTAGGGGAAAAGAAGCCTGGAATTTTATCGATTACGGGCTCCTCAGGTTTCTTGCAACGGGATCCAAATGCCCACCTCCCTGCAGCCCCTTCTTTTAAGTATGCGGTGTGGACCAAATCAGAACCAGGAAACCTTCATGCCTGCTGGCCCTGATGTCCCCCCAAGCCATGAGATTGGCCAGAAGGGAGGGAGCTGGGCCACAGAAAACCACAGACGTTGCCTGGCTGTAGCCAGTGCTGACCTTGATTACCCAGAGTGGTTCTGTTTCCTCCCTGTCTGCCACCTGACACAAATAGCTGCTCCAGTTTATGGCTGTGCCCTGATTTATTGCAGTGGTTACTTCTTCACCTGTTGTTGAAACGCAGTTTTCTATATAGCCTAATAAAAACCAGCAGGCTACATACATACATACATACATGTTGTCAAGTTGCAACCGACTTATGGTGACCCCAGCAAGGAGCTTCCAAGGCGAGTGGGAAGCAGAGGTGGTTGTGTCCATGGCCTTCCTCTGCAGAGTCTTCCTTGGTGGGGCAGTGGCCTCACTTCTGCGTTTTCCTGGAAGTGACATCATGCTGTCACAACAGCTACCCCTGATGTCCCTGCCCCACCGGTTTCTCACGGGTTTGTTGCCTATACCTTACACCTACGTCCTTACTGATAAGGAAAGGTGCCACTTTTTGTATGTTGCATTTATAGCTACATGCGCAATAATAATTTCCCTTACCCATGTTTTTTGCAGGAATGTTAGGCCATTTATGCCTGGCTGTTTCCTCATGGTAACCCTGCTGACTATTTTGGGGCTTTGCTTTGATTCTGCAGGCATTTCCCGACTGTCAGAGGTCACCTTGCGCTCTCCTCATGTTTACCAATCATCCAGAAAACCCGGGTAAAATGTGCGGAAATGTGCGGGGAGAGGGAGGCAACCTCTGACCGTCAGAAAATGCCCTGCACAATCAAGGCAAAGCTCTGAAGTGGTTGGCGGGGTGACCACGAGGAAACAGCCAGGCATAAGTGGCTTTAGTGACTTCAAAGTAACTGTCTCACTAAACTACAATACCTGGGATATTTGTGAGGGGGAATCCAATAAAATTGACACATCATAATGACGTTTGCAAGATTTTGATTAACAGCCATGAGTTTCCTCAAGGCTTTCTAAATAAAATGAGCAAACACATTTCAGTCATTCTTTTGAATTAATTTTAACTAAGAATTCAAATTTTTAGGAAGTTATTCTTGCTTTTAAAGAAAAAAAGTATGGTTTGTGAGATTTAATATCAAGAAATTTCTTGAACACACACATCATTTATTTGTTTTTCTATATCTGAATAAACAAAAGCATTCAATAACAAATGGGTAGCTTGTTTCATTAAAAGGAAGAAAAGTAAATCAGAGATATGGGCAATATAACAGAAGGTGTTCATACTACACATATAGACCAGTTTAACATCAGCCAACACAAAGTTATTTAGAAGCAGGGCTGCTCACTCCGACCTTGGAAATTCCTGGAGATTTCAAGGCAGTTCCTGGGGAGAGTGGCGTTTGGGAAGGGGGGTGGGGAGCTCAGCTGGGATGTGATCCACTTTCTAATAGCTGCCATTTTCTCCAGGGAAACTGATCTTTGTAGTCTGGAGAGCAGTTGTAAATACAGGAGAACTCCAGACCCAACCTGGAGGCTGGCTAGAGATGTGAAGACCTGGAAAAAACCCAGAAAAAACTGGGGGGGAAATTAGAACTTTGGGGAATTACTGGGAAAAAACACCTATGAAATATTTTCTTTTTTAGAATGAGTGAAATACTTTTAAAGACAATGTGGGCATGTTGTAGATGTATAATTAGGGTTTCCAGCTTCTGATGATGGCGGGCAATTGCTGGGCTTCCCGCTGCTCCTCAGCTGACTGGAGGGCAGAAGTAGGACAGCTGAGGGGGGCAGAAGTGACAGAATCGCACCAAGCACACGCACACTCATGCGTGCACGAGGATCATTTGCCCACAGACACGAATGCAAAAGGCTCCCACCGGAGGTCAGGTAGGACCTGGCAACCCTGTGTATAATATACAGCTCTTAAATCCAAGATACAAGAAGCCCTTAAATCCAAGATCCTCTGGGAGAGGACAGAGTACCCAGATGTGAGGCACCTAGAAGGATACCTAAGCTTCATGACAGAAGCATGCAGGGCTATCATTACTTTTCAATGGTTGCATGCCTTCTGTTGTCCTTTTGGCCTGGTTTGACCTTTTCATCTCTCCCTCCAACCACTGTGACACATAGACTAGGTAACAAGTAGCTTATTGCCCTACCATGCTGGAGGGGAAAAAAAGATTAGAAGGCGGTGGAGAAGAAACTGCACCAAAGTTTCATTGAGAACTGAGCTCTCTATCTAACCAGATAGCAACATTTAAGATACATGTGCTAAGATGGTATAGGGTGCATCAGCTTGCAGGTTCTCTTGAACATTGCGTATACTGCAGTTTTGCTTATACAAAACTAACAGCTCATTCCTGAGGGGGAGGGAGCTGTGCTGGGGGTGAGCACAGCAGAGCAACGGAGCAGCAGGACTGCCTCCTAAGCTGTTTGCCGCAGCTCAGAATAGCAAGGAAAAGTACAAAAAAAGCAGAAAATAAACGGGTGGCGCACGTCGGCATGGGAACAGTGGGGCAATGGAGGTGGGCCTGCACAAGCTGCGTGAGTGTGGGGAGGCAAACATGGGGGCAGGCGACTGGCAAGGTGAGGAGGAGTTTGGGAGTGGGCAGTGGTTGGCACGGCCAGCCGTTTGCCCTGCCTCTGCTCCAGAGTGTTTTGCGGGAAGGGAGGGGGCGGGCTGTGGAAGCCAGCAGAGGATGTGGCCAGCAGGATAAGGGATCTAGGGCCCCCAGCACTAATGCCTGCCCCTCAATGATGGTCTGGGTCAGTCCAAGCATCATGACTAGGTGCCCCTGAAGGCAGCCAAATCATCAGCCAGGGTATCCATTCACCGATCAGCGGGGTCGGTCATTTCCTGCCACTCATGTTGGGCCTCCAGCTGCTCCCTCTCGATGGTGGTCCACATGGGGGAGAAGGTTGGGATGGGCTGAGCCAGTCTGGGAACCCACATGCGCAGGTACAGAGAGAGGATCACTACCCTCCGTCAATTGGACAGCGATTGCCTGGACCGCTTCCGACTTGACAGGGCTGCCATACAGAGGATCTGCGAGAAGGTGGGGCCTAGGGCTGTCGAAAAATAAATTTGTTATAATTCGGATTTGGCAAAATTCAGCCCGTTTTGATTCAGGAAATGCTGAAGTCCGAACTTCCCCGATTCAGATCTGTGGAATTCGGTGCGAGATTTGGAGTTAGGAAAAAAATTTGGCCATTAAAAGCCATTAAAAACACATTCGTGGCTTTCCGTGGCTCTGGGGGGGGTATGTTTGGAGGTAGAGGTCCCAAACCTTTGGTGTAGCTTGAGGGGACCTTTCTTGCAAGAACCCCCAAGTTTGGTGACGATTGGGTCAGGGGGTCTGGAGTAATGGGGTCTGGAAGGGGTCCCCCCGCCCATTGGAATGAATAGAAATAGAATAGACCGTTTGGACTTGGAGTTTGCAAAACCATGCAAAGCAACACGTGACATGACCTTGGGAGTTTGCAAACCATGGAAAGGGACAGAGGCGCACTAGTTATGCATAAGGAGCAGGTGGGGGTGGAATTTCCCCTTTTGCATCGGACTCGGGAGTCGGGAGTCTCGGGACGGGGCAAATGCATTGTTTAAGTCACAATTTGAAAACCAGTTTTGAGCGAGCATCAAAATAGACCATGCAAAAATGGCCCCAGAGTATTTTCTGCCCTGCTCCTTTTGTCATGGTGGAGGGAACCCCCCCTTACGCAAACGACCCCTCCAAATGTGAGAAGAGTTGTGCACCCCTCCTCTCTTTCTCTTTTTAAAGTTTCTATTCTTTGACTTTCCAAGGTGGGGTTACCTATTCGGCATTCCCCGGGAAAAATTGGGAAGCAGGATGTAGAAACGTTTGCGGATGGCATTGCTGTACAGCCACCGAGAAGGTGGACCCAGCAGGTCAGAAAGTGGGTGAAATGGAACCAGTGCAGCCGATGGAGGGAACCAGCAATAACATGGCCCAGGGCACTCGTCACAGGATCCGAGAACAAATCCAGCAAGAAGAAACTTCTGCTGAATCCAACTCCATTCCTCCGACTAAATGTCCCCCTGGTTTTGGGCTTAACATCCCGCCAGAGTGGGTCCCTGCCCGAAGAACAGGGTCCCGAGATAGCGAGACTGTTGGAAAAGTAGCAAGGAGCCCCCAAGCAGCCTCCTTCCAAGAGCAGGGTGCTCCACTCCTCCCCCCAAAATGACCATGCCCTTGGAAAGTCAATCTCCGGTCTGTGCCTTTAAAACCTCTGCTACCTCTTTAAATGGAAACACCACGATCTGTCAGAATGCCGCAAGCATTAAGGTACCCAGCATGTCCTTGGGGCAGACCGGGCCGAATTTGCATTTTTGACCAGCTTAGCTCTAGCATACCCTTGAAGGCATGCCTGTGTGTATCTAGTTGTGAATATATGTGTGTGTGATTATTTCCTATGCTTCTCTTTACATGCATTTATCATTTTCATGTTTCTATTCTTTAACCTTCATAGGAGGGGTTGTTTTTGGCCAAACCCCTGGGAAAAAGTAAGGTGGGAGATTTCAGCAGGCTTTTGTACAGCCTGTGCAAACATGGGCCTTCAGGACAGTCTTGTGGCATTTGTGCGAAGGTGGGACTCATCTGCCCTGGGACTGCCGAGGTTTTGGACGGTTGTCCCACTCCCTTGGACCCATGCCAGTTGGCTGGGTCAGAATGTAGCGTGGAGCTTGCAGACACCGGAGCCTTCGGCAGGACCCCTTTGCATAATATGGTTGCCCCCTCATCTCCCCCAAACATCCCGCTCCACAGCAGGTTAAAAAAAAACTGTCTCTCTTATCTCTCCTACCTGTCAAGTTGCAAAGCTGCACTCTGAGCACCGCCCAGAACGCTTAAAGGTACAATTATCCCAGCATGCTTAGGAACCGGCAATTTGCATACACCAGCCTCTCTGTGGCAGAGCTGGGAGACTTAGGAGTCAGCTCTGTCTCTTTAAAAATGAGACCCTCCATGCAAACATGTCTGTGTATTTATTTTCTGATGTTTAAGGGTGTTCTATCTTTGTACAAATAAGGGAGAGGTCTCCCCATTGGCGGGGAGACCTCAGGTTAAAAGGAAGGGGACCTTGAGCTTGATCCCCCTCCGGAGCACCGGTCTCCTCCCCATATTTTATCCCTAATGGGATGGCACACCTGAAACCTGGGCAAACCTAGGGCAGACAGCAGATTGAGAGAACCTGCTGATAGGCACACATCCTCGGGTGGCTGTACGGATACACCACCCAGGAGCGCTCCCTCCATCTCGAGCGCTAGTAGAACCAGCATAGCCCTCAGCGCTGGCCAACTTCCAACTAAAAGTCACCCGCAAACTGTTTTCTTTCTAGCATGTGTGTTGTGTGTGCTTGGGAACTAAAATAAGGACGGCCGTATAAGCGTTTAGAAATAAAAAGAAATTATAACCAAAAGTTTTATAAACCATGCGCCTCTGTATTATAACCATCATGCTTTGCCAGCCCATGCAAATCTCTCCCACGCGCCCTTGGACTGACTTTCCCGTGTCAGCTCTGATGGAAGCAACGGGTAAGAGAGCTGGTTAGGACCCCCACCCTGCCCCCGAGCTCCTGTTGCATCCTGTCCTCCTGCTGCCAAGAGGCCACGTGCACCTGCTCCAGGGGGGGCATTTTTGGAGGTGGAGGTCCCATACTTTCAGCGTAGCTTTAGGGGACCCTTCTTGCAAGAACCCCCAAGTTTTGTGCAGATTGGGTCAGGGGGTTCGAAGTTATGGGGCCCAGAAGGGGTTCCCCCATCTGCCCAATTTGGAATAAAGCCATTTAAAAACACAGTTGCGCGTGATTTCGACGCCCCGTGTCCCCGCCCTCCTGCTCCCATGAGCCCCCGCGCATCTAGGAGGGCTCACTTGGGGAAAATGGTCTTGAGAAGAAGGTGGTGCAAGGAGGAAATGCACCTCCTCCTCCGCTACCTCGAGGTGCACGGGCTGGCATTTAGGGTGCTGAGGTACCCCAGGGATTTTGTCCTGCGGCTGTTTAGGGAGATTTCCCTGGGCCTCGAAGCCTGTGGCTACAGGAGGAGGTCCGAGAGCAAGTGTCTTAACAAGTACAGGAGTGTGTGCGACGCCTTCTATGCCTCCGTCGGACGCCCGCTGCAGCCCGGACAAAGGAGGCCTGCCTTCTTCAAAATGATGAAGCTACACTGGGAGCTAGAGGAGTGCCCCCCCAACCCCCCCGAGGGTGCTGAAGCTGAGTGGACAGGTATGTTGTTCGTGCGCGCTCTCCAAATAGTAGTTGCCATGGATAGCCCTCTCCTCAATGAACATGTTTACTCCCCTCTTAAAGCCTTCCAAGTTGGCAGCCATCACCACATCCTGGGGCAGGGAGTTCCGCAATTTAACCATGCGTTGTCCATGGGTGGACTGGATGGAACTCACAAACAGCACCTCTATAAGATCCCCATGTGCTCCCACATGGCCAAGCAAATGGGACTTTCCAGTCATTCTGCAATATTCCTCCAATTTTTCTTTCTCAGAAGAAAGAAAGAAAGAAAGAAAGAAAGAAAGAAAGAGAAAGAAAGAAAGAAAGAAAGAAAGAAAGAAAGAAAGAAAGAAAGAAAGAAAGAAAGAAGAAAGACAAATACTACAGTATGGAACTTGAATTAACAGGGGGAGACTTTCTGACCACTGCAATTTATCATGCGGCTACTACCACCCCTCCACATATTTACAAATATCTGGATTGATAAAAGGAAGTGGGCACAGGGCATCAAAATAACATTAGCAAAGATTCACCCAAAGAGAGGAGGAATCTTTTTGTATATGCTGTTAAAAAAAAAACCTCTTGTGCTAGTGTTTTGTTTTTTCCCCCCACTGGCTGGCACCTTCACCTGGAGTATTGAGATTTCAGCTGGGGAACATGCACATCTATAGAGTGGCAAATCCAATTCAAAACCTTCCACCGTTAATAAATGGCCAGATCTTGTGCTACTCCCTCCCATTCACTTGACTGAGGCATACATTCTACTGTGTGTATTAAGTGCCATCAAATCGCTTCCGACTCATGGCAACCCTATGAATGAAAGTCCTCCAAAATGTCCTATCTTTGACAGCCTTGCTCAGATCTTGCAAACGGAAGGCTGTGGCGACCTTTATTGAGTCAATCCATTTCTTGTTGGGTCTTCCTCTGTTCCTGCTGCCCTCAACTTTTCCTAGCATGACTGTCTTTTCCAGTGACTCTTGTTGTCTCATGACATGACCAAAATACGATAGCCTCAGTTTAGTCATTTTAGCTTCTAGAGTCAGTTCAGGCTTGATTTGATCTGTTTTTTTTATTTGTTTTTTTGGCAGTCCACGGAATCCGTAACACTCTCCTCCAACACCACATTTCAAAGGAATCTATTTTCTTCCTATCAGCATTCTTCATTGTCCAGCTTTCACACCCATACATAGTAATAGGGAATACGATGGCATGAATTAATGTAGTCTTGGTGGCCAGTGACATATCCTTACACTTCAGAATCTTTTCTAGCTCCTTCATGGCTGCCCTTCCCAGTCTCAATCTCCTTCTGATTTCTTGGCTGCAGTCTCCCTTTTGGTTGATGCTGGAGCCAAGGAATAGAAAGTCTTCAACAATTTCAATTTCGTCATTGTCAACCTTAAAGTTGTGTAATTCTCCTGTAGTCATTCCTTTTGTTTTCTTGATGTTCAGCTGCAGTCCTGCTTTGGCACTTTCTGTCAGCTCTGGGCTTGCCAGATAAATCCCACTAACGACTTCTAGACAGGTTCTCCATAGAAAGTTAGTTTAATGGAAAATATACAGCAAGTGACAGAATCCAACTGGGAAAATGCAAGGAGACTAATGGGCGTAGGGATCAGAGTACAGTAGATATAAAGTTGGAATGAACTTTCTGGACGACTCCTGGTTGCCACGGCAACCCATAGATAGCCTCTGTTCTCAGAGAGTGGTGAGACATAACATAACAGAATTGAACAACAAGTCGACCTTGGAGTACCATCTGGTCTAACTGCTGAGTATCAGGCCATGCCTGACATTCTGCACCCTCTAAAGCCCCCCTCCTCCCATGTCCGGCAGAGAGGGTCCATTCGGGTATAACACATGGAATTGGCGAACTAATCTGGGGGTGGATACATGGTGATGATTCACCCATTCATCGTAAGCAGGACCGAAATGTTTCCAACGAACCAGATTCTGCAGCACCCTCTGTGGACACGGGAATCGAGGATCTTGGAAACTTCGAAGTGTTCCTCCCCTCCCACCATGATAGGTACCTCTGGAGGAGTTTCTGGGTGCCATTCGGGCGAGGGTACATGTTGTTTTAAAAGACTAATATGGAATACTGGATGTACTTTTCTCAGAGCCTTGGGGAGAGAGAACTCTACAGTCACTTTGTTGATGATTCTCGATACAGGAAAAGGCCCTACATATTTTTCACTGAGTTTCCTGCAAGGGTGCAGGGAGCGTAGGTTTTTGGTGGACAGGTACACTCGATCCTCCACCTTGACTTCCCAACCAGGCGAACAATGTTTATCTGCTTGAGCTTTGTATTTTCGTTTAGACCGTTCCAAATTCTTTTACAACCACTGCCAAGTGGTCTGAATTGCATGGACCCATTTGCTTATGTCGGCACCCCCCTCCTCCCCTGAAACATCAGCACTGCCTAGGGGGCCAAATTATCTCCCGTACACTGCGTAGAATGGGCTAAATCCTGTAGATTGGTGCACAGCATTATTATAAGCATACTCTGCAAAAGGCAAGAGGTCGACCCAGTCATCTTGATGGTAATTAACATCACACCGTAAATAACACTCCAACACAGCATTTACCCGTTCGGTCTGCCCATTGGTCTGAGGGTGAAATGCACTTGAGAGCCCCTGCTCCACCCCCACCAATTTGAGAAAAGCCCTCCAAAACGTGGCTACGTATTGAACCCTGCGGTCGGAGACCACCTTGTGCGGGAACGAATGATATTTGAAGGCATGTGCCACAAACAAACAGGCCAATTTTGGGGCGGAGGGCAAGCCCGCACAAGTAATCAAATGTACTTGCTTGGAAAATAGGTCCGTAACCACCATAGTACCGTTTCCCCCCTACTGAGAGGGAGATCAGTCATGAAATCCATGGCAATAGCTTCCCATGGTCTTGAGGGTGTTTCCAATGGCTGCAGCAACCCAGGGGGCTTCCCTGGGGATCGTTTGGTGAGGGCACAGGTGGGACAACTGCGTATGAAGGCGTCTAAGTCTGATCACATTTTTGGCCACCAAAACTGCCGATGGAGTAGGTGTAGCGACTTTACGAAACCAAAATGTCCTGCAGATTTCGCCCCATGAGCAAGACCCAACACCTCCCCCCGAAGTACTTCAGGCACATACAATTTGGTGTCTTTAAACCCCAGCTCCCCCCTCTTAACAAGATTTGCAGGAAAGGCATTGGTTAACTGTTCCGTTTGGCAACCCTGGACCAACACGTCTCTGAAGGAATTGGGTAGTCCCTCTGGGAGAGAAAATGGGGGAGGGGTTTCTGGAGATTCCTTGGGAGTAGGGCTCGCGGGTTGCCCTGACTCTTCGGTCTGCTGTGATGGAGGGAGGGGGGCGAGCATTTCACTTGGGCGCGGTACGTCCATGACCTCGAGGGACCATTGTGCTTGGGCACTGGTCTGCACGGCTAATGTAGGCGTCAGACCCCTCTGTGCGGGAGTGAACAGGGACTACATGGGGTGCTCCAGCTTACTCGGGTATTAGGGAAGCCGGGACAAAGCATCCACCAGCTGGTTTTGTTTCCCTAGGACATGTCATATTACAAAATTGAACTTGGAAAAGAAATCTGCCCATCGTACCTGTTTGGCGGTGAGCTTGCGAGTCCCCATTAAGGCTTCCAAGTTCTTGTGATCAGTACACACCTCAAAGGGGGTGTCTGCCCCCTCTAGAAAATGTCTCCACACCGTTAAAGCCTGCTTTACCGCTGCGGCCTCTTTTTCCCAAATGGGCCAGTTCAGCTGGGACTGGGAAAACTTCTTGGAAAAATTAACACAGGGGTGCAGCTGACCGTTCCCCCCCCCCACTGCAAGAGGGCACCCCCCCATGGCTACCTTGGAAGCATCAACCTGAACAACGATCGGCTACCCACAATCCGGATGCTTCAGCATGGGTTCAGTTGTAAACAACCGTTTAAGAGTCTCAAAAGCCCTTTGACACTCTGGTGTCCCCTCCACCCGCGCGCCCGGCTGGGAAGCCGCATTCCCCTTCCCCATGGTCGTAAGGAGGTCGGTGATGGGCAACGCAACTTGAGCAAAGTTGTTGAGGAATCCTCTATAGAAATTTGCAAACCCCAAGAATTGTTGCACTTGTTTACAGGTGGAGGGAGGTTTCCATTCTGTCATGGCTCACACCTTTTCAGGATCCATGGCTAGTCCTTGGTGCGAAATTATGTAGCCTAAGAATATCAATTGGTCCCGGTGGAATTCGCATTTAGATACTTTGGCATAGAGTTGATTTTCTCTGAGACGCCGTAACACTTCTTTGACCATGGCAACTCCCGCCACATAACTCCCGCCACAAAAGTCCCGTTCCTGCCACCCACGTGGCGGTATTGGTCCAATAGTCTGGCCCTGTTGTACTTCAACTTCTCTATGCAGCGCTGCCGGTAGGCCTCCTTCCATGGCGGGGCTCCGAAACTCTTGTCGAGGCATCGGAGCTGCCAGGGCTCAAGTCGGCCATGACCGCAGCCTCTCTCGCCTCCACAGGCGTCGCTCCCTCAAGAATGGCCCACTGTGAGGCAACCAACCTCAAATCCC
>NW_026612310.1:15000-20000 GCF_029931775.1 Euleptes europaea
TCCCTCTGTTAAGTAGAGGACCGTCTGACACTATCTCAGTGGTCTAGCTATTAGCCCTGTGTTCAGGATGCTCTTTAGCCTTGATAAGCCAAATAGGTTTAGTGTAAGAATCCATAAATCCAATGGACCCTCAGTGTTCCAATATATGGAAAGATCACTGCACTTAGGTTCCCATTCAAAGAATAGGAATTCTAAGGGTCTCTATCCTATTCCGAGAAGAATTCCTTCTCACAAGAAGACTGTAAGTAAGATATGTTGAAATATCCATATCTTGATACTTCAAGATATCTCTGAGAACTGCTGTCCAATATATGGAAAGATCACTGCACTTAGGTTCCCATTCAAAAAATAAGAATTCTTAGGGTCTCTATCCTATTCCGAGAAGAATTAGAGGTTAGAGTTAGGGTTAGGGATGAGTCAGGGAAGGGTTAGGGTTAGGGTTAGGGTTAAGGTTAGGGTTGGGTTAGGGTTAAGGTTAAGGTTAGGGTTAGGGTTCGGGTTAGGGTTCGGGTTAGGGTTTGGGTTAGGGTTTGGGTTAGGGTTAGGGTTGGAGTGGATTCGGTAAGGGTTAGGGATAGGGTTAGGGTTAGGGTTAGGGTTAGGGTTAGGGTTAGGGTTAGGGTTAGGGTTAGGGTTAGAGTTAGGGTTAGGGTTAGGGTTGGGTTGGGTAAGGGTTAGGGTTAGGATTGGGGTTAGGGGTTAGGGTTAAAGTTAGGGTTAGGGTTAGGGTTAGGGTTAGGGTTAGGGTTAGGGTTAGGGTTAGGTTGTGTTAGGGTTGGGTTGGGTTGTGATAGGGCAAGGGATAGGGATAGGGATAGGGATAGGGATAGGGATAGGGTTAGGGTTAGGGTTAGGGTTAGGGTTAGGGTTAGGGTTAGGGTTTGGGTTTGGGTTTGGGTTTGGGTTTGGGTTTGGGTTTGGGTTAGGGTTCGGTTGGGATAGGGATAGGGATAGGGATAGGGATAGGGATAGGGATAGGGATAGGGATAGGGATAGGGATAGGGATAGGGATAGGGATAGGGATAGGGATAGGGATAGGGATAGGGATAGGGATAGGGATAGGGATAGGGATAGGGATAGGGATAGGGATAGAAATAGGGATAGGGTTAGGGTTAGGGTTAGGATTAGGGTTATGTTAGGGTGAGGGTGAGGTTGACGGTTAGGATTAGGGTTAGGGGTTAGGGTTAGGCTTATGGTTAGTGTTACGGTTAGGGTGCAGAACGGGCTTACTAGCAGCTGCTCAGCTCTATGTCCATATATGGGCGTCCTTTCCTTTCAGTCCCCTTTGCATAAAGTATAAACACATTTCTGAGTTACATAATTTGTATACCATCCTTGTCCATGACAGGGTTAGGGTTAGGGTTAGGGTTAGGGTTAGGGTTAGGGTTAGGGTTAGGGTTAGAGGTTAGAGGTTAGAAGTTTGGGTTAGGGTTAGGGTTGAGTGCGGGTTAGTGTTAAAGTTAGGGTTGGGTTGGGTTTGGGTTTGGGTTTGGGTTTGGGTTTGGGTTTGGGTTTGGGTTTGGGTTTGGGTTCGGTTCAGTTAGGTTAGGGTGAGGGATAGGGTGAGGGTGATGGTTAGGGTTAGTGTAGGGTTAGGTTTAGGGTTAGGGTTATGGTTATGGTCAGGGTCAGGATTGTCGCGGTTCGGGCCGTTAACTGCCTACACTCTTAGAAAGGATCCCTTGTAAGGGTTAGGGTTGGGTTAGGGTCAGGTTCTGGGGTTAGGGTAGGGTTAGGGTTAGGGTTATGGTTAGGGTTAGTATTAGGGTCAGGGTTTGGGGTTAGGCTTAGGATTAGGGTTATGGTTATATCATATAATCATATAAATATCATATATAATTAAATAGGTTTTTATAGCAAGTAATCATTCACACTCTCTATGCCTCCATCTTAGTCAGAATATACTCATCCTAAGTGCAATGCACTTTCATTCAGAATATAAGGTTACAGAAATCCTGTCAAAATATGGTTAATACTTTGGAGAAAGATTTGGTTAGAAGCATCCTAACTTAAATCATCATAATATTTCAGTACAGAAGACACTATACCTTACTGTGTCATCTGTAGTCCTCTAAGCATCTAAGCACTATGAGAACATATGAAGTTATCCCAGAGTATCTGTAGTTTCTAAGTTGAATCCTTTAAAGACTTCTATTAATATTCTTAACTGATCATCATTAAGATCAGGCTTTGTCTATGTACATGCTATGCATATTCTTTCTAGTTTTAGACAGCAATGCTGAATATATAAATACTATGTGTTAGCTTAAAGCTGTTTAAAGTCTCTTTGGCTGTGCCAACTTTGTATGTGCTGTACTATGTATTAGCATTGTGCATATCTCACAGAGTACAGTCTCCTTTCCCTTCAGGAACATCTCTGGTCTCTTGGTCTGTGGAGGTTCAGAAGTCCCTCTGTTAAGTAGAGGACCTTCTGACACTATCTCAGTGGTCTAGCTATTAGCCCTGTGTTCAGGATGCTCTTTAGCCTTGGTAAGCCAAATAGGTTTAGTTTGTAAGAATCCAAAAATCCAATGGACCCTCAGCAATCCAATATATGGAAAGATCACTGCACTTAGGTTCCCATTCAAAGACTAGGAATTCTAATTCTAATAGGAATTCTAATAGGAATTCTAATCCTCTTCTAGGAATAGAGCAGTCTCCCAAGAAGACTGTAAGTAAGATATGTTGAAATATCCAGATCTTGATACTTCAAGATACCTCCGAGAACTACTGTCCACGCAAGGATCAGAGTCTCAATGTTTTACATCTCAGGCCTCTGAGATGGAGAAATGTTACTTCAGACAGCTGCAGTCTGCCAGCAATAACAATCTGAAGTGCTGGCTGTACTGTCGCTGTATTTATACTGTTTGTAGACTCATTAAGGGTGAAGAGAGATCCTTTATCTCCTCTTTCTTATCCTCTTTCTTATTCCCTTTGTCTGAGATGATGTGCAGTGCAGAACTGGCTTACTAGCAGCTGCTCAGCTCTTTATGTCCATATATGGGCGTCCTTTCCTTTCAGTCCCCTTTGCTTAAAGTATAAACACTTATTTCTGAGTTACATGATCACGTTATATACATAATTTGTGTACCATCCTTTTCGTTAGGACAATATGCATTAAATGAGACTACTTAGAGATCTGTAGCACAGCAGATCTGTAGCACAACATTTAACTATCTAACTCATAAAACACAATTATTACATCGTCACTTGCAAATGTCTTTGTTTACATCGCCTTTAGCGAGATTACAGAAGAGCAAAAAGCATATTACATATCTTTGAGAGAACTTTAACGCCTTTAAGCTATAATAAGTACAGTTTCAGCTATTAATGTACTCTTAGTACATTACCTTGCGACTTTGTGAAGGACAAAAGTGTCTTGCTTTTCTGATTCTGACATCTGGCAGCTGAGTCAGAAAGGTGATTTTGGTCACATCTTATTTATAGATAAGGAAAGGTGCTCTCCTTTGCCCCTTCAAGGACAAGGCCTAGAGCGTCTTTATCAGGTAGCTCTTAATAGAGATGACCTTCAGAGTATTCCATCAGCCTGTCAGCATTACACAGACTTTCCTTATACATTACACAAACCTCTGCAGTGGCCCAGGTTGCATGATGTGTACTAGCTGTATATGGAATTAATCCTGTACATGTTCACAGAATACCATTCTTATGTCAGAGACCATGACAGGGTTAGGGTTAGGGTTAGAATCAGGGTTAGGTTCAGGGTCAGTGTCTGGGGTTAGGGTTAGGGTTAGGGTTAGAGTCAGGGTCAGGTTTTTCACGGTTCGGGCAGTTAACTGCCTACACTCTTAGAAAGGATCCCTTCCTGAGAAGGGATATGTTATCGTATTCAGCGAGACACCACTAGACGGTTCCTAGAAACTTTTCATGGTTCCAAGAAAATCTCTTGAATACGCCAATAAATTTATAATACTGGACGAGTAGAAGTATAAAAAACACATTTATTTACATTATATAATATATGCTTTTTGGTTGCAAAGCCTTAAAATATCATATAAGGCTAGACATCATTAGTCTTAAACATTACATAGCAAGTAATCATTCACACTCGCTATGCCTCCATCTTAGTCAGAATATACTCATCCTTAGTGCAATGCACTTTCAATCAGAATATAAGGTTACAGAAATCCTGTCAAAAGATGGTTAATTCTTTGGATAAAGATTTGGTTAGAAGCATCCTAACTTAAATCATAATATTTCAGTACAGAAGACACACTATACTTTGCTGTGTCATCTGTAGTCTAAGAATCTAAGCTCTATGAGAACATATGAAATTATCCCAGAGTATCTGTATTTTCTGTCTTGATTCCTTTAAAGACTTCTATTAATATTCTTAACGTACATGCTATGCATATTCTTTCTAGTTTTAGCAGCAATGCTGAATATATAAATACTATGTGTTAGCATAAAGCTGTTTAAAGTCTCTTTGGCTGTGCCAATCTTTGTATGCGCTGTACTATGTATTAGCATTGTGCAGAGTCTCCTTTCCCTTCAGGAACATCTCTGGTCTCTTGCTCTGAGTAGGTTCAGAAGTCCCTCTGTTAAGTAGAGGAACTTCTGACACTATCTCAGAGGTCTAGCTATTAGCCCTGTGTTCAGGATGCTCTTTAGCTTTGGTAAGCCAAATAGGTTTAGTTTATAAGAATCCATAAATCCAATGGACCCTCAGGCTTCCAATATATGGAAAGATCACTGTACTTAGGTTCCCATTCAAAGAATAGGAATTCTAAGGGTCTCTATCCTCTTCTAGGAATAGAGCAGTGTCACAAGAAGACTGTAAGATATGTTGAAATATCCAGATCTTAATACTTCAAGATACCTCCGAGAACTGCTGTCCACGCAAGGATCAGAGACTCAATGTTTTACATCTCAGGTTTCTGAGATGGAGAAATGTTACTTCAGACAGCTGCAGTCTGCCAGCAATAACAATCTGAAGTGCTGGCTGTACTGTGGCTGTATATATACTGTTTGTAGACTCA
>NW_026612311.1:0-25098 GCF_029931775.1 Euleptes europaea
TAGTAGGATTGTTGTGAAGTATAGGACGGAAGCTAGTTGTCCGATTATGATAAATGGGTCTTCGACTGGTTGTCCTCCGATTCAGGTTAGGATAGCGATAGTGGCGATTATGGTTCAAAATGTTAGTTGTGATAGTGGTCGGAATGTGCTTGTTCGTTGTTTTGAGTTGTGTGTAAGTGGGATTAGCAGTAGGATTATAATGGATATTATTAGGGCAAGTACTCCTCCAAGTTTGTTTGGGATGGAACGTAGGATGGCGTAGGCGAATAGGAAGTACCATTCTGGTTTGATGTGTGGTGGGGTTATTAGGGGGTTTGCTGGGGTAAAGTTTTCTGGGTCCCCAAGCAGTTGTGGGGAGAAAAGGGATAGGTACAGTAGTGTTATTATTATAAGGGCTGCCCCTAGCAGGTCTTTAGTTGAAAAGTATGGGTGGAACGGAATTTTATCTGAGTTTGAGTTTACCCCTGTTGGGTTGTTTGATCCCGTTTCGTGTAGGAATAGTATGTGTAGGATTGCAGTGGCTGAGATGATGAATGGCAGTAGGAAGTGGAAAGTGAAAAATCGTGTTAGTGTTGCGTTATCTACGGCGAACCCGCCTCAAATTCACTCTACTAGGGTGTTTCCTATATATGGAACTGCTGATAGTAGGTTTGTGATTACGGTAGCCCCTCAGAATGATATCTGTCCCCATGGCAGGACATAGCCCACGAACGCGGTTGCTATTACTAGGAATAGTAGGGCCACGCCGATGTTTCAGGTCTCTTTGTATAAGTATGAGCCGTAGTATAGGCCTCGCCCGATGTGTATATAAAGGCAGATAAAAAATATGGAGGCGCCGTTGGCGTGGATGTTTCGGATTAGTCAGCCGTGTTGTACGTCACGACAGATGTGGGCGATTGATGAGAATGCTGTGGAGGTGTCTGCGGTGTAGTGCATGGCCAAGAATAGGCCGGTGGAGATTTGGATTAGTAGGCACAGCCCTAACAAGGACCCAAAGTTTCATCAAGCGGAGATGTTTGATGGTGTGGGGAGGTCAATAAATGAGTTGTTTATTATTTTGATTATTGGGTGTGTTTTTCGGATTGGGGTCATTATTGGTTTTTATAGTTGAATAACAACGGTGGTTTTTCGTATCACAGGTTTTGGCATGGCCAAATGAAAATTATGTCGTACTTTGTTTTTTTTACTGTGTTGTGTATGGTGTTGGGGTTTATTGGTGTAGCGTCAAATCCTTCTCCTGTTTTTGGGGCGATGGGACTTGTAGTGTCTGCGTTGGGTGGTAGTGTGGTGTTAGTTATTTTTGGTGGGTCCTTTATTGCATTGGTGTTATTTTTAATTTATTTAGGTGGGATATTGGTAGTCTTTGCTTATTCTGTGGCACTTTCAGCAGACCAATATCCTGAGGTGTGGTTGGATTACTCTGTTTTGTATTATGTGTTTGGGTATTTTATATTAGTTTTGTTTTTAGTTTGGTACTTTGGAGGGTTGTCTATTGATGGGTGTGGGGCGTCTGGTGGGGACGATTTTGGTTTTGAGGGTACTCGGACTGATTTTAGTGGTGTTGCATTGATATATTCTTTGGGCGGGCCGTTATTATTGTTGTGTGGGGGGAGTTTAATGGTGGCCCTGTTTGTTGTCCTTGAGTTAACTCGAGGGTCGAGTTTTGGGGGGCTACGTGCGGTTTAGTAGTATGTGGTAATTGCGGCGGCTAGAGTGGCAATAAGTATGACTAGGTATGTTTTGATGTGTCCGGTGTGTGATTTGGACAGTTTTTTAGCTAGGGCGGTGTTAATTAATATGGCTGTTTTTGGGGCGATGGCCTCATATCAGATAAGGTCATTTAAGTGCATAGCGGTGTTTTGTCCGAATTGTATGTTGTATTTTGGTTGGGCTCGGTGTGCAAGGGTGTTAAAGAACCCCAGTTGTGTTGAGGATGTACTTGGTGTACTTTGTTTTGGTTTTAATAGGTTGGATGTTTGTATGGTGATATCTATAGCACATAGCAGGCCTACTAGCGTGATAATTGTGGCGGCTAGTTTTGTAATTGGGCCCATTGTTATTGTTTGGGGTGGGGTTGGTAGTATTGTTGTGGCCACAAATAGGCCAGATATAATACTTCCTATGGCGAGTCGTACTAGGGGTCGAGTCTGGCTTGGGTTTGTTTCTGCTGGGGTTGTAGTTGTGTTGTATCGAGGCTTATTTGTTTGGACATAAAAGGTTAGGCGTAGGCTGTAGGCGGCTGTAAGGGCGGTAGCAATAATAGTGGTTGATAGGGCTCAGGCGTTTAAGTGTGATGTGTTTATTGTTTCAATGATTACGTCTTTAGTGTAAAATCCAGCTAGGAAGGGGGCCCCTGTTAGGGCTAGGTTGCCGATAGTTATACAGGTTGTGGTTAGCGGTATTGTTTTTTGGGTGCTTCCTATTTTTCGGATGTCTTGTTCGTCCCCGAGATTATGAATTACTGAACCTGCGCATAGGAATAGTATGGCCTTGAAAAAGGCGTGTGTGGTGATGTGTAGGTATGTTAACTGTGGCTGGTTTAGTCCTAGTGTTAGTATTATTAGGCCGAGCTGGCTTGAGGTGGAGAAGGCAATGATCTTTTTGATATCGTTTTGTGTGAGGGCACAGAGTGCTGCAAAGGTTGTAGTTATTGCTCCTAGGCATAGGCAGAGGGTAGTTGTGGCCTGGCTGTTTTGTATTATTGGGAATAGCCGGGCCAGTAGAAAAATTCCGGCAACGACTATTGTGCTAGAGTGAAGTAGTGCTGATACTGGGGTTGGGCCTTCTATGGCTGCTGGCAGCCATGGGTGTAGCCCAAATTGGGCGGATTTTCCCATGGCTGCTAAGACTAGGCCTAGTAGTGGCAGGGTGGGGGGGGTCGTATGTGAGAATGTTTGTTGTACGTCCCATGTGTTGTAGTGTATTGCGAATCAAGCTAAAGACAGGATTAGTCCAATGTCTCCGATTCGGTTGTATATAACAGCTTGTAGGGCGGATGTGTTTGCATTGGTGCGCCCGTGCCACCACCCGATTAGTAAGAAGGATATGATGCCTACCCCTTCCCAGCCAACAAATAGTTGTAATAGGCTGTTTGCTGTTGTTATGGTTATTATGGCTAGGAGGAATAGTATTAAGTATTTTATAAATTTGTTTTTGTTCGGGTCTAGTTTTATATATCAATCTGAGAACTCCAGGATGGCCCAGGTGATAAATAGGGCTGTTGTTATAAACGTGGTAGAGTAAATATCAAATAGGAAGCTGATATTAATGTTGAAGGACGTTTGTAGTCAGGTAGCGTTGGTTATAGTTGTTTGTATTCCGTAGTTGATAAAAATATTGGTTGGAATTAGGCTTGTCAGGCAGGCAAGTTTAGTAGTTTGTGTGAAGTAGCCCGAGGCTTGTGTAATAAACATAGAGGTAATAATAGGGGCAATAAGGATTAGCAGGGTTGAAATTATGGTTGAGTAGAATAGTATGGAGGTCATGTACTTTCACTTGGAGTTGCACCAAGTAGTGTTAATGCCTAAGATTAAAGGAAGGTCTAATATCCTTTGAAAGTCTTGGGTTATAATGTGGAGTGGTCCGGAGAATTTAACTTCGGTAATTTGAATTAGCAGTTCCAATTTGTGTCGTCCCTCTCGGTATGCAAGGGGCGGGGTGCCCCTGTTGTTAAGTCCACAGCTTAGTGTTTTGATCAAACTATGCCTACTTCTGGGTGCTACAGGATTAGTTTTGGGTTTATAATTAATAGTGCCATAGGGATGAGGTGAAGGGCTATTAATAGGTGTTCTCGGGTGTTTGAGGGTGGGTGGGAGGTATTTGTTGGTGTTTTGTTTCGTTGCGTTATAATGAAGACATATAGGGAGTATAGGGCGGTTAATAGCGTCGTTAGGCCTGTTAAGATGATTGTTATGGTGGCTCAGTTTATAGCAGAAGTAATGATTATTAATTCCCCCATCAGGTTGATTGTAGGGGGTAGGGCCATGTTGGCTAAGTTTGCCATAAGTCATCATGTGGCTATAAGTGGGAGGGTGAGTTGAAGGCCCCGTGTTATTAATAAAGTTCGAGTGTGGGTTCGTTCATAGTTTGTGTTGGCTAGGCAAAATAGTATAGAAGAGGCTAATCCGTGGGCGACCATTAGAATTATTGTTCCTGAGATACTTCATGGGGTCTGAATTAGGGCTCCTGCAGTTACAAGGCCTATGTGGCTTACTGAGGAGTAGGCAATGATGGATTTTAAGTCTGTTTGACGTAGGCAAATGAGGCTGGTTATAATTATTCCCCAGAGGGCTAGAATAATGAGGGGGTAGCACATAGTTTGTGTTGTTGGGTTTAGGATTGGGGTGATTCGGATGATGCCGTATCCTCCCAGTTTAAGAAGTACGGCGGCCAGGATTATTGATCCAGCGATTGGGGCCTCAACGTGTGCTTTTGGTAGTCATAAGTGCATGGAGTATAGGGGTATTTTTACTATAAATGCTAGAAGACATGATAGTCATACTAGTGAGTTGGTTCATGTTATTAGTATTTCTGGGTGCTTTATTGACATTATTAGTGGTGTTGTGTGGTAGTTGTGGGTGTATGAATATAAAATTATTACTAATAGTGGGAGTGAGCCGGATAGTGTATAGAACAGGAAATAAGTGCCTGCGGCGAGTCGCTCTGTTTGGCTGCCCCAACGCGTGATAAGGATTAGTGTTGGGATTAGTGTTGCTTCAAATAACAGGTAGAATAGTATTAAGTTGTTTGAGGCGAATGTTAGAATTAGGGTGGTTTGTAGCAGAGCACAGGTTGATAAGAACAGGCGTTGTCGGGACTGAGGCTCTTTGGCCATGTGGCTTTGGCTTGCTACTACTATAAGTGGGAGCAATCAGGATGAAAGAATAGTCAGGGGGGTTGAGAATTGGTCGAGTGTTATCCATGTGTTGACATGTCAGATTTTTGTTAGTGTGGGGGCGTTTAATTGTCCTATTAATAGGAGTGTTGTTGTTATAGATAGGGCCGTATAAATGTGGAAGGTGTATTTAGTTGGGGCTAAAAGGGCGGTTGGGACTAGTATTACTGTTGCTATGGTTAGTTTTAGCATTTTAATAGGCTTATGGTTTTTAGGTGGTCTGTTGCGTGAGTGCGGGAGGATGCAGCTAATAGGGCCAGTCCTGCTCCTGCCTCACATGCGGACATGGTCAAGAGGGTAATTGGAAGGGTGGCAGTGGTTGACAGGTGTTGGGTTAAGGAGATAGCACTAAGTCCAATAAATAGGCTTAAAAGCAGGCCCTCGATGCATAGAAGGGCAGATACAAGATGTTTACGGTGGAGTGCTAGTCCTATAAGGCTTAGGGTAAAGATGGCTAGTATCAGTAGGTGTTGAGGTAGCATAGTTAGTGGCCCCATTATTTTGGGATGTACTAAGTCGAAATTAGTGATCTTGCTTTAGATTAGCCTCTATATTCTGCTCATTCTAGTCCTCCTTGGGATCACTCATAGACTAGGCCCAGGGCTAGTAGGGTGATAATTGTTGTAGTTCATATAAGGGTTGAATTGGGGGAGGGTAAGTTAATAGCTCACGGGGTTGGTAGGAGTAGGGCGATTTCTAGGTCAAAAAGTAGGAATAAGATAGCGACTAGAAAAAATCGCAATGAGAAAGGTAGTCGTGCTGAACCGACTGGGTCAAAGCCGCATTCGTATGGGGACAATTTTTCTGTGTCAGGGGTGGCTTGTGGTAGTCAAAAGCTAATGATGATTAGGGCGGCGGTTAGTGCGGTGGATATTAGAGTTACTATTATAATGTTTATTACTTCCTCTTAGGGTTAATTATGAGCTAAGGCTTTGTGAGTGGAAGTCACCTGTACTTTTAAATACTAAGGAAGTTATGAACCTCATCAATAGATTGAGATGTAAAGGAAGAGTCAAACAACGTCTACAAAGTGTCAGTATCATGCGGCCGCTTCGAATCCAAAGTGGTGGTCAGTGGTGAAGTGGAATTTTATTTGGCGTAGCAGGCAGACTACTAGGAAGCTAGTCCCAATGATTACATGTAGTCCGTGGAAGCCAGTGGCCACAAAAAAGGTGGTGCCATAGGCTCCGTCTGCTACTGTGAAAGAGGCCTCCAGATATTCTATAGCCTGTAGTAGTGTAAAGTAGGCCCCCAGTATGATTGTAAGCACTAGGGCCTGTATGGCCTCTTTTCGTTCTCCTCCTATGATTGAATGGTGGGCTCAGGTTACTGTAACACCTGATGCCAGTAGTACTGCGGTATTAAGTAGGGGAACTTCAAACGGGTTTAGGGGAGTAATTCCGCTTGGGGGTCAACAACCTCCAAGCTCTGGTGTAGGTGCAAGGCTTGAGTGATAGAATGCTCAAAAGAACCCGATGAAAAAGAAAACCTCTGAGGCAATGAATAAAATTATGCCATAACGAAGTCCCTGTTGAACTTGGTGGGTGTGGTGGCCTTGGTAGGTTCCTTCCCGAACAACATCTCGTCATCATTGCAGTATTGTTAATAGTATAGTGGTAAGGCCGATGGTTATTAATGTATTTGAGCCAAAGTGGAACCATATTGCGAGCCCAGAGGTTATTAATAAGGCTGCAATGGCCCCTGTTAGGGGCCATGGGCTTTGGTCTACTATGTGGAAGCTGTGGGCTTGGTGGGTCATTAAACGTTTTCTTGTAGGTAGAGACTTAATAATAGTACGAATACATATGCTTGGATCATTGCAACAGCGACTTCTAGGGCGGTTAACAATAGGAGGGTGACTGAGGTTAGCACTGATACTGATGGTATTAATGGCATTAATACAAGTGTGGCTGTTGAGATAAGTTGGATTAACAGGTGTCCTGCAGTTAGGTTTGCAGTAAGACGCACCCCCAGGGCTAGGGGTCGAATTAATAGGCTAGCTGTTTCGATAATTACTAAAATTGGAACTAGCGGGGTGGGTGTGCCCATGGGTAGTAGGTGTCCGATGGAGGCGGTGGGCTGGTTTCAAAGCCCAACAAGTACTGTAAATAGTCATATTGGTAGGGCCAGGCTTATGTTTATGGATAGTTGTGTGGTGGGGGTAAATGTGTATGGTAATAGCCCTAGCAGGTTGATTGTTAATAGGTATAACAAAATTGTTAATAGAAGCAGTGCTCAGGGGTGTCCTGTCTTACTGATTGGGGATATTAGTTGTTTTGTGGCGGTTTTTATTAGTCATAGTTTTAGTGCCCATGTGCGGCTTGGTATTAGATGTGTTTGTGAGTGAAATAGTGTTGTTGGGGCCAGTAGGGCAAGCAGGATTAATGGGACTCCTATTATCTGTGGGGTTGCGAATTGGTCGAATAGGTTTAACATCATAATCAGGATCAGCATGGGGGCTGGGTGCTTAGGGGTTTTGTAGTTGGTTGGTTGGCTATCTGGTGTTTTAACAGCTTTGGTTTTATTATAAGGAGGGTGATAAACCATACGGTTAACATAATTATAAGTCACGGAGCGGGGTTTAGTTGGGGCACGTCTTTAAGTGGTTATTGTTCCAATCTTTGGCTTAAAAGGCCAATGCTATTATGTAAAGCTTCTTAAAGATTGAAGTATCATGTTAGACCATAATTCGAAGTTGTCTAGGGTGGTGGCTTCTACTACAATGGGCATAAAGCTGTGGTTTGACCCGCAGATTTCTGAGCACTGGCCGTAAAATAGGCCTGGGGAAGCTGTAGTAAATGTTGTCTGGTTTAGTCGCCCAGGGATTGCATCGGTTTTAATGCCTAGTGAGGGGACGGCTCAAGAGTGAAGGACGTCTTCGGCTGAAATTAACATGCGGATCGGGGACTCTACGGGTACAACTATTCGGTGGTCTGTCTCTAGTAGTCGAATGGCCCCTGATCACAGGTCTGTTGTTGGGGTCATATAGGAGTCAAATGTTAGGTTTTCATAGTCTGTGTATTCGTAGCTTCAATATCATTGGTGTCCAAGGGCCTTAATTGTTAGGTGTGGGTTGTTAATCTCATCTATTAGGTACAGGATTCGTAAGGACGGCAGTGCAATTATGATTAGAATGATAGACGGCAGGACTGTTCAGATTATTTCAACTGCTTGGGCATCTATTGTGTTAGTGTGCGTTAGTGTGGTTGTTATTATAAGAGAGATAATATATAGGACGAAGGCGCTGATAAGGAATACGATTATAAGTGCGTGGTCGTGGAAGTGGAGGAGCTCTTCTATGATGGGGGATGCTGCGTCTTGGAATCCTAGTTGGGCAGGTTGTGCCATTGAGTCTCACAGGGGTTAGACTGTAATTTAGCCCTGACAGTGCTATGTAATAATTTACTAGAGGCTCGTGTTTGATAAGAGAGGGGTACGCAGTGGGCGTACGTTTAGCTTGAAACTAAAAGGTGGGGGTTCGAGTCCCTCGTCTCTTGGCAGGTTAAGATTGGACAAAGGCTGGTTCTTCATACGTGTGGTATGGGGGCGGGCAGCCGTGGAGTCACTCTAGGTTGACGTGTGTTAGTTCTGTGTTATTTGGGGTCCGTTTGGCAGAAAATGCCTCTCAGATAATATATATTATTATGATGACGGCAACAAGTGATGTTAGTGATCCAATTGATGAGACAGTGTTCCATAGTGTGTAGGCGTCTGGGTAGTCTGAGTACCGTCGTGGCATTCCAGCAAGACCTAAAAAGTGTTGGGGGAAGAATGTTATGTTTACGCCAATAAATATAACCCCGAATTGGGCTTTTGTTAAAGTGCTATGTAATGAGAAGCCAGTAAATAGTGGAAATCAGTGTACGAATCCGCCTATAATTGCAAATACTGCTCCTATAGATAAGACGTAGTGGAAGTGTGCGACTACGTAGTGTGTGTCATGTAATACAATATCCAGGGATGAGTTTGCTAAGACGATCCCGGTTAGTCCGCCCACGGTAAACAGGAAGATAAAGCCAAGAGCCCACAGCAAGGCTGCGTCTCATTTGATTAGTCCGCCATGAAGGGTTGCTAACCAGCTGAATACTTTTACCCCAGTTGGGATTGCAATAATTATTGTGGCAGAGGTAAAGTATGCGCGGGTGTCTACATCCATGCCAACTGTGAATATATGGTGGGCTCAGACGATAAAACCAAGGAATCCGATAGAGACCATGGCCCACACCATGCCCATGTAGCCAAAGGGCTCTTTTTTACCAGCGTAGTATGCTACGATGTGGGAGATCATACCAAATCCGGGTAAAATTAAGATGTAAACTTCTGGGTGCCCAAAAAATCAGAACAGGTGTTGGTATAGCACGGGGTCTCCTCCGCCTGCCGGGTCAAAGAAGGTGGTGTTTAGGTTTCGGTCTGTTAATAGTATTGTGATGCCGGCAGCTAGTACTGGCAGAGACAGTAGAAGAAGTACTGCGGTGATAAGTACAGATCATACGAAGAGGGGGGTGTTGTATTGAGTTATTGCTGGGGCTTTTATATTAATGCAGGTGGTAATAAAGTTAATAGCCCCCAGGATGGAAGAAACCCCTGCTAGGTGCAGGGAAAAAATTGTCAGGTCTACGGATGCTCCTGCATGGGCCAGGTTGGCAGCTAGTGGTGGGTAGACGGTTCAGCCAGTTCCTGCCCCGGCTTCAACTCCGGAAGAGGCCAGTAAAAGGAGTAGTGAGGGGGGCAGGAGTCAAAAGCTTATGTTGTTTATTCGTGGAAAAGCCATGTCTGGGGCCCCAATTATTAGTGGAACCAGCCAGTTTCCGAAGCCCCCGATCATTACGGGTATTACCATGAAGAAGATTATTACAAAAGCATGGGCGGTTACAACCACATTATAGATTTGGTCGTCCCCAAGAAGGGTTCCAGGCTGGCTAAGCTCAGCTCGAATTAGCAAGCTTAGGCCAGTGCCGGCTATTCCGGCCCAGGCGCCAAAAAGTAGATACAGGGTGCCGATGTCTTTGTGGTTTGTCGAAAAAAATCAACGATTGATGGTCACAGGTAGGATGGCCGAGGGCAAGGCGGTGAGCTGTAGTCTCACAGACAGAGGTTTGAGTCCTTTTCGTACCAAGCTCCGTAGCGTAGAACGCAACAAAATGCAAGTTTGGAGACGCACCCAAAAAGGTGCCGGGGCTTCTCCCGTTTTTCTATAACGGGAGAAGGTAGATTGAAGCCCGCTGGATAGGGTGTTTAGTTGTTAACTAAAGTTTTATGGGATCAAAGCCCGTCGGTCTAGGGAGGTCTTAGCTTAATTAAAGTGTCTGAGTTGCATTCAGGAGATGTATATTAGTGTTTTACAGGCCTTCAGGGAATAAGATGTGTTTCTTGTTTGGGGCTTTGAAGGCCCCTGGTTTAAATAGTTAACCTAAGTCCCTGGGGGTGGGGCGGGGTTTATATGTTGTATAGTAGTGGTGTGATTGGTAGAAGGAGGGCTGTTGTAGTAGTTGCCGTGGTTATTAGGTGTGTGTGGTTGTTTTTGAATCGTCATGTGTTTTTTGTTGTGGTTGTGGTGGGCGGGTTTGTTAGTGTAGTGAAATAGGCTAGGCGGGTATAAAAGAATAGGCTTGGTAGGCTTATTAGGGCTAATGTTGTGGCTAGTGGGGTTAGCTGGTGTAGTGTTAGTTCTTTGATAATTAGCAGTTTTGGCATGAACCCTGTTAGGGGGGGAAGGCCCCCTAGTGATATTAGTGTTAGTATTATTATGGTTAAAAGTGTAGAGGAGTTAGACCAGGTGGTAGTAAGGTCTGTGATGTTTTTTGTTGATGCTGTTAATATAGAGGTAAATATTGCTGTGGTTGCGGCTAAATAGATAATTATGGTTAGTGTTGTAAGGCTGTGGCCCATAGTTAGGGCAATTGTTAATCATCCCATATGGGCGATTGAGGAGAAGGCCATGATTTTTCGGAGTTGTGTCTGATTTAGGCCTGACCACCCCCCAATTATTGTGGATAGGAGTCCCAGCACTAGGACCAGGTTTAGTGATAGGTGGTTGTGTATTATATAAAGTAGGGCTAGGGGGGCAAGTTTTTGTCATGTTGATATGATTAGGGCGGTTATTATTGTAGACCCCTGCAGGACCTCTGGGTATCAGAAGTGTGTTGGTGCCAAGCCTAGTTTTATTGCGATGGCTACTGTTAAAATTAGTGCAGTTGAGTTGTGCGTTGGCTGTATAATTGTTCATTGTCCGGTCTGTCAGGTGTTGATCAGGCTGGCCAGGAGGATTAGGGCAGCGGCTGCAGCTTGTGTTAGGAAATATTTTGTGGCGGCTTCTGTTGCTCGTGGGTGGTGTTGTTTAGTAATGTGTGGTAGTATGGCTAGTGTATTGATTTCTAGTCCAAGTCATGCAAGTAGTCAGTGGTGGCTTGATGTGGTGATGATGGTGCCTGTCGCTAGGCTTGAGATTAGGATTGTTTGTGTTATTGGGCTTATTAGTATAGGAAGGGTTGTGTACCAACATTGTCGGGGTATGGGCCCGAAAGCTTTATTAGCTGACTTTACTAGTAGGTAGTATAATTGGAAGTACACGAAGTTTTGGGCTTCGTAGTGCAGGTTCGTAGCCTGTCTTTCTAAGGAAGTGGGAGGGGCGAGTCTCCATATCATACTCTATCAAAGTAGTCCTTAATGTTTCGGGCACACTGCCAAAGTTTGGGTTATGTTAGTGGGGGGGTGCCTGATATTGAAATGGGTGTGGCAATGTATCAGACGCAAAGGGCTAGGGTTAGTGGTAGGAAGTTTTTTCAAAGTAGGTGCATTAGTTGGTCATATCGAAATCGTGGATATGATGCGCGGATTCACAGGAAGCCCAGTGTTAACATGCAGGTTTTAATCATAATATTTATTGAAAATAGTTCTGGGGTGTTGGGGCAGTTTGGGCCTAGGAATAGGATACATGAGAGGGTGTTTATTATTAAGATGTTTGCGTATTCTGCTAGGAAGAATAGTGCGAATGGGCCGGCTGCGTATTCAACATTAAATCCTGAGACAAGCTCTGACTCGCCTTCGGTTAGGTCGAATGGGGCCCGGTTTGTTTCTGCAATTGTTGAGATGTATCATATTATTATTAGTGGTCATACACATGTTGCTAATCACGTGTTTTTTTGTGTTGTTAGCAGGGTTTGTATTGAAAATCCCCCCGTGAATATTATGGTTGATAGTACAATGATTCCTATTGTTACCTCATAAGAGATAGTTTGTGCGACTGCCCGTAGGGCGCCAACGAGGGCGTATTTTGAGTTTGTTGCTCACCCAGATCATAGAATTGAGTATACAGCAAGGCTTGAGATAGCCAGTAGTATTAATAGGCCTAAATTAGCGTCCATGATGGGGTTTGGTATTGGAATGGGGGCTCAAATTGTTAGTGACAGTAGTAGTGCTAGTATTGGTATGGCTAAAAATAGTGTTGGTGTTGATGCCGTTGGTCGGATGGGTTCTTTGGTGAAAAGTTTTAGTCCGTCTGCAATTGGTTGTAGTAGGCCGTAGGGCCCTACAATGTTTGGGCCCTTGCGTAGTTGTATGTAGCCTAGGGTTTTTCGTTCTAATAGGGTTAGGAAGGCAACTGCTAGTAGGATTGGGATGATGAGTGTTAGTGGGTTAACTACTAGGGTTATTGTGGTTTTAATTATTAGGGAGAAGATTTGAGCTTCTGTTGTAAGGGCTTAGGCCTTTTGCATAATTACCTGGCTCTGCCACCCTAAAGCGTGGCCCTGGTCTTAGGCCGCTGGTTTTGATAAATGGGCTCTTTAGTGTGGGTAAGAGCTTGGTATTAGCACGTGGGGGTCCTATTGGTGCTTCTCCCTGGGTCCTTTCGTACTGAAGGGAGAAAAACATAGATAGAAACCGACCTGGATTTCTCCGGTCTGAACTCAGATCACGTAGGACTAGTTAATCGTTGAACAAACGAACCCTTGGTAGTGGCTGCACCACCAGGATGTCCTGATCCAACATCGAGGTCGTAAACCCTCTTGGCGATAGGGGCTCTAAAAGAGGATGGCGCTGTTATCCCTGGGGTAACTTGGTTCGTTGATCTGTGTTACAGGGTCAATTTTATGGTGGTCTCATTGGCTTGTGGGTCTTTGATAGATTTTTGGTCTGTGGTCTTGGAAGTTTTGTTTATTTCCGAAGTCGCCCCAACTAAAAACAAGGCTAAGGGGGGGGGGTAGAGGCCCCGTGGTTATTAGTTTTTGTTTTAAGCTCCACAGGGTCTTTTCGTCTTATGTTTACATCCTAGCTTTTTAACTAGGGGATCAAGTTCATTGATCTGCTTTAGGAGACAGTTGGGCCCTCATTTAGCCGTTCATACTAGTCATTATTTAAGTGACAAGTGATTACGCTACCTTTGCACGGTTAGAATACCGCGGCCGTTTAAAAGATCACTGGGCAGGCAGCACCTTTAATACTTGTGTGGCTAAAGGCTATGTTTTTGGTAAACAGTTGGGGCCCTAAGTGGCTGAGTTCCTTTTGTGGCGTTTAATCTGTCTGTGCTGCACTCCTGTGTTGGGTTAACAGGGGGTTATATTATATGGTTAAAAAGTGTGTTAAATTTTTCCATTTGTGGTCTGTTATTTACTGGTAGTTTATCTATTTCCAGTTTATGGGGGTGCATGTAGAGAGCGGGGCTCTTATTACTAATTTTAACAGTGGTGTCTCTATTGTGGTAGAGTAGCTCAGTTAAGTGGTCTAGGGGTTCTTGGTTTGTTTAGTATCTTTAAGATTGTGTGCTGTGACGCGTTTAGTTTTTGGTGGCTGCTTTAAGGCCAACTGGTGTGTTTTATTTGGTGTTTTCCTCTAGGATTGGTTGTTTTCAATTACAATAAGGCTGTACCCTTATTGTATATAGTATAGGAGTGACAGTGGTAAATATGCTTGTATTTAGGTTCAGGCGTCCTATAGTTGAACTAGAATTCTTTTATTGAGCAACCAGCTATCACCAGGCTCGATAGGCGTGTCACCTCTACCTAGCAGTCTCTCCAGCCTTTTGCCACAGGGACGGGTGTACTCAAAAAGTTGCTGTTAGGTAGCTCGTCTGGGTTCGGGTGAGCAGGTTTTAGTGCGCTTTATCTGTATTTGCTTATTAAACCATGATGCAAAAGGTACAAGGTCAGATCTTTGCTTTGTTGGTGCTTGGGGTTTTTCATAGTTCTTTCATTGTTCCCTTGCGGTACTATATGCTATTGCGTCAAGTGGGTGTTTTCTATCGCCTAAAAATATACTGGTACTGGGTTAAATGGTTTGGTTTATAGTGGGGCTTGAGGTTTTGAACTGTTTGTTGAGCTGTGGAGTTTGGGCTCAAGCGGGTTTTTGTTTAAACGTTTTTCAATTGTAAGTTGAATGCTTTATATAAGTGTAAGCTACCTCTTGATTTAGTGGCCAAGTGCACTTTCCAGTACACTTACCTTGTTACGACTTGCCTCATCTGTTGGTGTTTTGTTTTTTATAAAGTGTGGTTTATTAGTTCTTGAGGAGGGTGACGGGCGGTGTGTACGTGTCCCATGGCAGGCTTCAAACAGGCTTATCTTGCTTGTTTTACTGCTAAATCCACCTTCTGGTGAAGGTTTCATGTCACTTGTGGTGTTTTCTAGTGTAGAAAATGTAGCTCATCTCTGCCCCCTTATATGCTACACCTTGACCTGACGTGTTAAATGTTATCTATCTTACTTACGGCAGTTCTTTCATAAGGTAGGTTTGCGACGGCGGTATATAGGCTGGGTAAAGGCAAAAGGGGGTAAGGTTTGGCGTGGAGTATCGATTATAGGACAAGCTCCTCTAGGTTGGTTTGGGGCACCGTCAAGTCCTTAGAGTTTTAAGTTTTTCACTTGTAATTCTCTGGCGAGTTGCTAGTGTAAGGTGCAAGTTTGGTTTATGGCCAAGCATAATAGGGTATCTAATCCTAGTTTGGGCCTTGGCTTTCGTGAGTCGATGGGGCTTAATTAATTGTGGGAGGGGTGGAGTTGTTTTTGCATTGGTTAGTATTTTACAACGTAGGTGCAGCTCAGCCTTCTTTTATTAAGTTTTAGGGGTCTAGTCACTTTTTACGCCGAGTATTATTATTTTGGGGCTTTCGTATAACCGCGGTGGCTGGCACGAAATTTACCGCCCCGTCTGGTTTAACTGTGGCTAAGTCAAGCTTTATGGCTTATACATTAATGTTTATCACTGCTGGGCCCCGTGTGGGTGTGGCGGTGCTAGGTGTCTGGGGCTAAATAGTGTGGTGTGCCTGATACCTGCTCCTGGCCTAGTGGGTAGGCACTGTGTGGGGGTTTGCACAGGGGTGTGGAGGCTTGCATGTGTAATTCGAGTTAAAAATAATAATAAGTTTAGGACCAAAACGGTGTGTTTCCGGGAAATTACTAGGATCCATAACGGCAACTTCAGGGCCGTGCTTTAGTATTATTTAAGCTACAGTAACGGAGTTGCCGTTGTGTGGTTTAGTGTGTGTAATATATATATATATATATATATATATATATATACATTTTGGGGTTTTATTTTGTGTGTGGGGAGCTGCGATTTTTGTTCTTGTGGTATTATGGCAAGTCTTGGATCGCAACTAAGAAAAAATTTTTGCAATTAAATCTCGTTTTAGGGGTTTGGCGAGAAGCACTTTAATTGCAGGGAAAAATTCTTAGTGGGGGGTAAGGGGGGTTTGCCGGAGGTAGCCGTGTGAGTATGGGCGTGTTCGGGGCGTGGGTGTGTGTGGGTGTATGTGGGTGTATGGGGGGCGTGTGTGTGTGTGTGTGTGTGTGTGTGTGTGTGTGTGGGTATGGGTATGGGTATGGGTATGGGTATGGGTGTGGGTATGGGTATGGGTATGGGTGTGGGTATGGGTGTAGGTGTAGGTGTAGGTGTAGGTATAGGTATAGGTATAGGTATAGGTGTCGTGTTTATTCATTGGTTTTTAGTCTAGTAAATAATTATATGTCCTTCGAGCATGAATAATTTACCCCTGGGTGGGCTTGTGGGATCGTGGGCCATCTTGCACCGTAGGTTCAGCAGAGTTGTTAGTTGACAGCCACTGGAAATGAGGTTGTGATATACCACCCTAAAAATAAAAATACCAGCCGCATGACAGCACAGGGATGCTATGAGTATGAGGAGACGTGTAACTAATCCTAGCAACCAAAGGCCTCTTAAAAGGCACGAGTGATACGTCAGCGATTAATGGACTTGACCTCACAGAACCAGAGGCCTTGGAAAGGGCACTGTGTGTTAGTCTACATTTCATGGACTACGAGACTGGGCACCTGGTGTGCGAATACAAGGATTGATGATCTCTCGGGATATGTCCGGTAAAGAATCAATATGTCTTAAATACATGGATTTATTAATCCACGCTTATTTGATGATATGTACTATGTAAAATCAATGATAGGATGTACTGGGACAATATTCATGGGGCAGATAGATGTATGTTGATTATACATAGTATGTATTATGTAAAATTAATAATAATATGTACTGGGACAATATTCATGGGGCAAATAAATGTATGTTGATTATACATAGTATGTAAAGGGGGACCCCCCATAACCCTAGACACTAATGGAGGTCCTGGAGTTTATAAGGTTGTTAAATGGCCATATAGGCTCCACCCCCGTGTGGGGGTGAAGCCTATTTGGGTGGGGTGGTCTCAGAAAATAGTTTAAGTGAAAACACTAGTTTTGGGGACTAGAGTTAAGAGTTGAGTCTTTTTTTTGATATACTGCGGGCGGAGGCCTTGGAGTTTATAAGGTTGTTAAGTGGCCATATAGGCTCCACCCCCGTGTGGGGGTGAAGCCTATTTGGGTGGGGTGGTCTCAGAAAATAGTTTAAGTGAAAACACTAGTTTTGGGGACTAGAGTTAAGAGTTGAGTCTTTTTTTGATATACTGCGGGCGGAGGCCTTGGAGTTTATAAGGTTGTTAAGTGGCCATATAGGCTCCACCCCCGTGTGGGGGTGAAGCCTATTTGGGTGGGGTGGTCTTAGAAAATAGTTTAAGTGAAAACACTAGTTTTGGGGACTAGAGTTAAGAGTTGAGTCTTTTTTTTGATATACTGCGGGCGGAGGCCTTGGAGTTTATAAGGTTGTTAAGTGGCCATATAGGCTCCACCCCCGTGTGGGGGTGAAGCCTATTTGGGTGGGGTGGTCTTAGAAAATAGTTTAAGTGAAAACACTAGTTTTGGGGACTAGAGTTAAGAGTTGAGTCTTTTTTTTGATATACTGCGGGCGGAGGCCTTGGAGTTTATAAGGTTGTTAAGTGGCCATATAGGCTCCACCCCCGTGTGGGGGTGAAGCCTATTTGGGTGGGGTGGTCTCAGAAAATAGTTTAAGTGAAAACACTAGTTTTGGGGACTAGAGTTAAGAGTTGAGTCTTTTTTGTATGTGGGGGTGTGAGTAGTGCCCCAGGGTTGTAATGCGTTCCAATCTTTGACTTACAAGGTCAGTGCTTTAAGTGTGGTTTAAGCTACAAGGGCTGGTGGGGTTATCAGTTTATTAGTTTATTCTCTAGTTTATTGATTGTGGGGCTTAATAGTAGGATTGTTGTGAAGTATAGGACGGAAGCTAGTTGTCCGATTATGATAAATGGGTCTTCGACTGGTTGTCCTCCGATTCAGGTTAGGATAGCGATAGTGGCGATTATGGTTCAAAATGTTAGTTGTGATAGTGGTCGGAATGTGCTTGTTCGTTGTTTTGAGTTGTGTGTAAGTGGGATTAGCAGTAGGATTATAATGGATATTATTAGGGCAAGTACTCCTCCAAGTTTGTTTGGGATGGAACGTAGGATGGCGTAGGCGAATAGGAAGTACCATTCTGGTTTGATGTGTGGTGGGGTTATTAGGGGGTTTGCTGGGGTAAAGTTTTCTGGGTCCCCAAGCAGTTGTGGGGAGAAAAGGGATAGGTACAGTAGTGTTATTATTATAAGGGCTGCCCCTAGCAGGTCTTTAGTTGAAAAGTATGGGTGGAACGGAATTTTATCTGAGTTTGAGTTTACCCCTGTTGGGTTGTTTGATCCCGTTTCGTGTAGGAATAGTATGTGTAGGATTGCAGTGGCTGAGATGATGAATGGCAGTAGGAAGTGGAAAGTGAAAAATCGTGTTAGTGTTGCGTTATCTACGGCGAACCCGCCTCAAATTCACTCTACTAGGGTGTTTCCTATATATGGAACTGCTGATAGTAGGTTTGTGATTACGGTAGCCCCTCAGAATGATATCTGTCCCCATGGCAGGACATAGCCCACGAACGCGGTTGCTATTACTAGGAATAGTAGGGCCACGCCGATGTTTCAGGTCTCTTTGTATAAGTATGAGCCGTAGTATAGGCCTCGCCCGATGTGTATATAAAGGCAGATAAAAAATATGGAGGCGCCGTTGGCGTGGATGTTTCGGATTAGTCAGCCGTGTTGTACGTCACGACAGATGTGGGCGATTGATGAGAATGCTGTGGAGGTGTCTGCGGTGTAGTGCATGGCCAAGAATAGGCCGGTGGAGATTTGGATTAGTAGGCACAGCCCTAACAAGGACCCAAAGTTTCATCAAGCGGAGATGTTTGATGGTGTGGGGAGGTCAATAAATGAGTTGTTTATTATTTTGATTATTGGGTGTGTTTTTCGGATTGGGGTCATTATTGGTTTTTATAGTTGAATAACAACGGTGGTTTTTCGTATCACAGGTTTTGGCATGGCCAAATGAAAATTATGTCGTACTTTGTTTTTTTTACTGTGTTGTGTATGGTGTTGGGGTTTATTGGTGTAGCGTCAAATCCTTCTCCTGTTTTTGGGGCGATGGGACTTGTAGTGTCTGCGTTGGGTGGTAGTGTGGTGTTAGTTATTTTTGGTGGGTCCTTTATTGCATTGGTGTTATTTTTAATTTATTTAGGTGGGATATTGGTAGTCTTTGCTTATTCTGTGGCACTTTCAGCAGACCAATATCCTGAGGTGTGGTTGGATTACTCTGTTTTGTATTATGTGTTTGGGTATTTTATATTAGTTTTGTTTTTAGTTTGGTACTTTGGAGGGTTGTCTATTGATGGGTGTGGGGCGTCTGGTGGGGACGATTTTGGTTTTGAGGGTACTCGGACTGATTTTAGTGGTGTTGCATTGATATATTCTTTGGGCGGGCCGTTATTATTGTTGTGTGGGGGGAGTTTAATGGTGGCCCTGTTTGTTGTCCTTGAGTTAACTCGAGGGTCGAGTTTTGGGGGGCTACGTGCGGTTTAGTAGTATGTGGTAATTGCGGCGGCTAGAGTGGCAATAAGTATGACTAGGTATGTTTTGATGTGTCCGGTGTGTGATTTGGACAGTTTTTTAGCTAGGGCGGTGTTAATTAATATGGCTGTTTTTGGGGCGATGGCCTCATATCAGATAAGGTCATTTAAGTGCATAGCGGTGTTTTGTCCGAATTGTATGTTGTATTTTGGTTGGGCTCGGTGTGCAAGGGTGTTAAAGAACCCCAGTTGTGTTGAGGATGTACTTGGTGTACTTTGTTTTGGTTTTAATAGGTTGGATGTTTGTATGGTGATATCTATAGCACATAGCAGGCCTACTAGCGTGATAATTGTGGCGGCTAGTTTTGTAATTGGGCCCATTGTTATTGTTTGGGGTGGGGTTGGTAGTATTGTTGTGGCCACAAATAGGCCAGATATAATACTTCCTATGGCGAGTCGTACTAGGGGTCGAGTCTGGCTTGGGTTTGTTTCTGCTGGGGTTGTAGTTGTGTTGTATCGAGGCTTATTTGTTTGGACATAAAAGGTTAGGCGTAGGCTGTAGGCGGCTGTAAGGGCGGTAGCAATAATAGTGGTTGATAGGGCTCAGGCGTTTAAGTGTGATGTGTTTATTGTTTCAATGATTACGTCTTTAGTGTAAAATCCAGCTAGGAAGGGGGCCCCTGTTAGGGCTAGGTTGCCGATAGTTATACAGGTTGTGGTTAGCGGTATTGTTTTTTGGGTGCTTCCTATTTTTCGGATGTCTTGTTCGTCCCCGAGATTATGAATTACTGAACCTGCGCATAGGAATAGTATGGCCTTGAAAAAGGCGTGTGTGGTGATGTGTAGGTATGTTAACTGTGGCTGGTTTAGTCCTAGTGTTAGTATTATTAGGCCGAGCTGGCTTGAGGTGGAGAAGGCAATGATCTTTTTGATATCGTTTTGTGTGAGGGCACAGAGTGCTGCAAAGGTTGTAGTTATTGCTCCTAGGCATAGGCAGAGGGTAGTTGTGGCCTGGCTGTTTTGTATTATTGGGAATAGCCGGGCCAGTAGAAAAATTCCGGCAACGACTATTGTGCTAGAGTGAAGTAGTGCTGATACTGGGGTTGGGCCTTCTATGGCTGCTGGCAGCCATGGGTGTAGCCCAAATTGGGCGGATTTTCCCATGGCTGCTAAGACTAGGCCTAGTAGTGGCAGGGTGGGGGGGGTCGTATGTGAGAATGTTTGTTGTACGTCCCATGTGTTGTAGTGTATTGCGAATCAAGCTAAAGACAGGATTAGTCCAATGTCTCCGATTCGGTTGTATATAACAGCTTGTAGGGCGGATGTGTTTGCATTGGTGCGCCCGTGCCACCACCCGATTAGTAAGAAGGATATGATGCCTACCCCTTCCCAGCCAACAAATAGTTGTAATAGGCTGTTTGCTGTTGTTATGGTTATTATGGCTAGGAGGAATAGTATTAAGTATTTTATAAATTTGTTTTTGTTCGGGTCTAGTTTTATATATCAATCTGAGAACTCCAGGATGGCCCAGGTGATAAATAGGGCTGTTGTTATAAACGTGGTAGAGTAAATATCAAATAGGAAGCTGATATTAATGTTGAAGGACGTTTGTAGTCAGGTAGCGTTGGTTATAGTTGTTTGTATTCCGTAGTTGATAAAAATATTGGTTGGAATTAGGCTTGTCAGGCAGGCAAGTTTAGTAGTTTGTGTGAAGTAGCCCGAGGCTTGTGTAATAAACATAGAGGTAATAATAGGGGCAATAAGGATTAGCAGGGTTGAAATTATGGTTGAGTAGAATAGTATGGAGGTCATGTACTTTCACTTGGAGTTGCACCAAGTAGTGTTAATGCCTAAGATTAAAGGAAGGTCTAATATCCTTTGAAAGTCTTGGGTTATAATGTGGAGTGGTCCGGAGAATTTAACTTCGGTAATTTGAATTAGCAGTTCCAATTTGTGTCGTCCCTCTCGGTATGCAAGGGGCGGGGTGCCCCTGTTGTTAAGTCCACAGCTTAGTGTTTTGATCAAACTATGCCTACTTCTGGGTGCTACAGGATTAGTTTTGGGTTTATAATTAATAGTGCCATAGGGATGAGGTGAAGGGCTATTAATAGGTGTTCTCGGGTGTTTGAGGGTGGGTGGGAGGTATTTGTTGGTGTTTTGTTTCGTTGCGTTATAATGAAGACATATAGGGAGTATAGGGCGGTTAATAGCGTCGTTAGGCCTGTTAAGATGATTGTTATGGTGGCTCAGTTTATAGCAGAAGTAATGATTATTAATTCCCCCATCAGGTTGATTGTAGGGGGTAGGGCCATGTTGGCTAAGTTTGCCATAAGTCATCATGTGGCTATAAGTGGGAGGGTGAGTTGAAGGCCCCGTGTTATTAATAAAGTTCGAGTGTGGGTTCGTTCATAGTTTGTGTTGGCTAGGCAAAATAGTATAGAAGAGGCTAATCCGTGGGCGACCATTAGAATTATTGTTCCTGAGATACTTCATGGGGTCTGAATTAGGGCTCCTGCAGTTACAAGGCCTATGTGGCTTACTGAGGAGTAGGCAATGATGGATTTTAAGTCTGTTTGACGTAGGCAAATGAGGCTGGTTATAATTATTCCCCAGAGGGCTAGAATAATGAGGGGGTAGCACATAGTTTGTGTTGTTGGGTTTAGGATTGGGGTGATTCGGATGATGCCGTATCCTCCCAGTTTAAGAAGTACGGCGGCCAGGATTATTGATCCAGCGATTGGGGCCTCAACGTGTGCTTTTGGTAGTCATAAGTGCATGGAGTATAGGGGTATTTTTACTATAAATGCTAGAAGACATGATAGTCATACTAGTGAGTTGGTTCATGTTATTAGTATTTCTGGGTGCTTTATTGACATTATTAGTGGTGTTGTGTGGTAGTTGTGGGTGTATGAATATAAAATTATTACTAATAGTGGGAGTGAGCCGGATAGTGTATAGAACAGGAAATAAGTGCCTGCGGCGAGTCGCTCTGTTTGGCTGCCCCAACGCGTGATAAGGATTAGTGTTGGGATTAGTGTTGCTTCAAATAACAGGTAGAATAGTATTAAGTTGTTTGAGGCGAATGTTAGAATTAGGGTGGTTTGTAGCAGAGCACAGGTTGATAAGAACAGGCGTTGTCGGGACTGAGGCTCTTTGGCCATGTGGCTTTGGCTTGCTACTACTATAAGTGGGAGCAATCAGGATGAAAGAATAGTCAGGGGGGTTGAGAATTGGTCGAGTGTTATCCATGTGTTGACATGTCAGATTTTTGTTAGTGTGGGGGCGTTTAATTGTCCTATTAATAGGAGTGTTGTTGTTATAGATAGGGCCGTATAAATGTGGAAGGTGTATTTAGTTGGGGCTAAAAGGGCGGTTGGGACTAGTATTACTGTTGCTATGGTTAGTTTTAGCATTTTAATAGGCTTATGGTTTTTAGGTGGTCTGTTGCGTGAGTGCGGGAGGATGCAGCTAATAGGGCCAGTCCTGCTCCTGCCTCACATGCGGACATGGTCAAGAGGGTAATTGGAAGGGTGGCAGTGGTTGACAGGTGTTGGGTTAAGGAGATAGCACTAAGTCCAATAAATAGGCTTAAAAGCAGGCCCTCGATGCATAGAAGGGCAGATACAAGATGTTTACGGTGGAGTGCTAGTCCTATAAGGCTTAGGGTAAAGATGGCTAGTATCAGTAGGTGTTGAGGTAGCATAGTTAGTGGCCCCATTATTTTGGGATGTACTAAGTCGAAATTAGTGATCTTGCTTTAGATTAGCCTCTATATTCTGCTCATTCTAGTCCTCCTTGGGATCACTCATAGACTAGGCCCAGGGCTAGTAGGGTGATAATTGTTGTAGTTCATATAAGGGTTGAATTGGGGGAGGGTAAGTTAATAGCTCACGGGGTTGGTAGGAGTAGGGCGATTTCTAGGTCAAAAAGTAGGAATAAGATAGCGACTAGAAAAAATCGCAATGAGAAAGGTAGTCGTGCTGAACCGACTGGGTCAAAGCCGCATTCGTATGGGGACAATTTTTCTGTGTCAGGGGTGGCTTGTGGTAGTCAAAAGCTAATGATGATTAGGGCGGCGGTTAGTGCGGTGGATATTAGAGTTACTATTATAATGTTTATTACTTCCTCTTAGGGTTAATTATGAGCTAAGGCTTTGTGAGTGGAAGTCACCTGTACTTTTAAATACTAAGGAAGTTATGAACCTCATCAATAGATTGAGATGTAAAGGAAGAGTCAAACAACGTCTACAAAGTGTCAGTATCATGCGGCCGCTTCGAATCCAAAGTGGTGGTCAGTGGTGAAGTGGAATTTTATTTGGCGTAGCAGGCAGACTACTAGGAAGCTAGTCCCAATGATTACATGTAGTCCGTGGAAGCCAGTGGCCACAAAAAAGGTGGTGCCATAGGCTCCGTCTGCTACTGTGAAAGAGGCCTCCAGATATTCTATAGCCTGTAGTAGTGTAAAGTAGGCCCCCAGTATGATTGTAAGCACTAGGGCCTGTATGGCCTCTTTTCGTTCTCCTCCTATGATTGAATGGTGGGCTCAGGTTACTGTAACACCTGATGCCAGTAGTACTGCGGTATTAAGTAGGGGAACTTCAAACGGGTTTAGGGGAGTAATTCCGCTTGGGGGTCAACAACCTCCAAGCTCTGGTGTAGGTGCAAGGCTTGAGTGATAGAATGCTCAAAAGAACCCGATGAAAAAGAAAACCTCTGAGGCAATGAATAAAATTATGCCATAACGAAGTCCCTGTTGAACTTGGTGGGTGTGGTGGCCTTGGTAGGTTCCTTCCCGAACAACATCTCGTCATCATTGCAGTATTGTTAATAGTATAGTGGTAAGGCCGATGGTTATTAATGTATTTGAGCCAAAGTGGAACCATATTGCGAGCCCAGAGGTTATTAATAAGGCTGCAATGGCCCCTGTTAGGGGCCATGGGCTTTGGTCTACTATGTGGAAGCTGTGGGCTTGGTGGGTCATTAAACGTTTTCTTGTAGGTAGAGACTTAATAATAGTACGAATACATATGCTTGGATCATTGCAACAGCGACTTCTAGGGCGGTTAACAATAGGAGGGTGACTGAGGTTAGCACTGATACTGATGGTATTAATGGCATTAATACAAGTGTGGCTGTTGAGATAAGTTGGATTAACAGGTGTCCTGCAGTTAGGTTTGCAGTAAGACGCACCCCCAGGGCTAGGGGTCGAATTAATAGGCTAGCTGTTTCGATAATTACTAAAATTGGAACTAGCGGGGTGGGTGTGCCCATGGGTAGTAGGTGTCCGATGGAGGCGGTGGGCTGGTTTCAAAGCCCAACAAGTACTGTAAATAGTCATATTGGTAGGGCCAGGCTTATGTTTATGGATAGTTGTGTGGTGGGGGTAAATGTGTATGGTAATAGCCCTAGCAGGTTGATTGTTAATAGGTATAACAAAATTGTTAATAGAAGCAGTGCTCAGGGGTGTCCTGTCTTACTGATTGGGGATATTAGTTGTTTTGTGGCGGTTTTTATTAGTCATAGTTTTAGTGCCCATGTGCGGCTTGGTATTAGATGTGTTTGTGAGTGAAATAGTGTTGTTGGGGCCAGTAGGGCAAGCAGGATTAATGGGACTCCTATTATCTGTGGGGTTGCGAATTGGTCGAATAGGTTTAACATCATAATCAGGATCAGCATGGGGGCTGGGTGCTTAGGGGTTTTGTAGTTGGTTGGTTGGCTATCTGGTGTTTTAACAGCTTTGGTTTTATTATAAGGAGGGTGATAAACCATACGGTTAACATAATTATAAGTCACGGAGCGGGGTTTAGTTGGGGCACGTCTTTAAGTGGTTATTGTTCCAATCTTTGGCTTAAAAGGCCAATGCTATTATGTAAAGCTTCTTAAAGATTGAAGTATCATGTTAGACCATAATTCGAAGTTGTCTAGGGTGGTGGCTTCTACTACAATGGGCATAAAGCTGTGGTTTGACCCGCAGATTTCTGA
>NW_026612312.1:0-5000 GCF_029931775.1 Euleptes europaea
GGGGATAGGGATAGGGATAAGGTTAGAGTTAGGGTTAGGGATAGGGTTAGAGTTAGGTTTAGGGTTAGGGTTAGGGTTAGGGTTAGGGTTAGGGTTAGGGTTAGGGTTAGGGTTAGGGTTAGGGTTAGGGTTAGGGTTAGGGTAGAATTAGGGTTAGATTTAGAGTTAGGGTTAGAGTAAGGGTAAGGGTAAGGGTTAGGGTTAGGGTTAGGGTTAGGGTTTGGGTTAGGGTTAGGATTAGGGTTAGGGATAGGGATAGGGATAGCGATAGGGATAAGGATTGGGATAGGGATAGGGATAGGGATAGGGATAGGGATAGGGATAGGGATAGGGATAGGGATAGGGATAGGGATAGGGATAGGGATAGGGATAGGGATAGGGATAGGGATAGGGATAGGGATAGGGATAGGGATAGGGATAGGGATAGGGATAGGGATAGGGATAGGGATAGGGACAGGAAAAGGGTTAGGGTTAGGGTTAGGGTTAGATTTAGGGTTTGGTGTTGTCAGCCCTTGGCCCACAGAACCAGAAATCACCACAAAGTCATATAGAGTCCAAACAGATGGTTTTTACTGATCAAATAGGCATACAGTGCAAACGAATAAAATGACAGCTCTGAGAGGCTCACTAGCTGGGAGATATTATAAGGCAGGCAAGGCGGGAGATTACACGCATGAATACAGTTTCCCAGGAGCTGAGTTCCCAGGCCTAGGTATGCGACCTTGGGGGGCAGACAATACAGCACAGAGACAGAGGCAATAACGAAACCGAGATAGCAGTCTGACATTCTGCTCCCCTCAAGGCCCCCTCCCAGTTCGCAAGGGGGCTGGTCTGTTCGGGTAAGCAACGTGAAAGGCGTCGACGAGGTCGGGGGCGGAGACATCCCGTGCGCGCACCCATTCGTCATAGGCAGGGGGGAAATGTTTCCAACGAACTAGATATTGCAGATTGCCATGGTGAATACGGGAGTCAAGGATCTTGGAGACTTCGAAGTGTTCTTCCCCCCCCACCATGATGGGTTGCGCAGGCGGTGGGTCCGGATGCCACCGCGGAGAAGCAACATGGGGTTTGAGGAGGCTTATGTGGAAAACAGGATGCACACGCCTCAAGGATTTGGGGAGAGCCAGTTCCACTGTGACAGGGTTTATGACCCGAGTAATGGGGAAAGGGCCAATGAATTTGGCGCTGAGCTTATGGCACGGTTGGGTGGAACGGAGATTTTTGGTGGAAAGGTAAACCAAAGCACCCACTTGCAGATCACCCCCGGGGGAGCGATGTTTGTCAGCTTGCGCCTTGTATTTACGTTTGGCCCGGTCGAGGTTGCTAACGAGCCAGGGCCAAGTGGTACGGAGGGCGTGTGCCCAGGAGGCAATGTCGGGGTTCCCCTCCCCCTCTACATCATCTGTAGGAGCGATGGGACTGAAATCTTGTCCATAAACAGCAAAAAACGGGCTAAAACCTGTGGATTGATGCATGGCATTATTGTAGGCATATTCTGCTAAAGGTAACAGTTCCACCCAGTTATCCTGGTGGTAGTTAACATAACAACGCAAATAACATTCAAGTACAGCATTGACACGTTCAGTTTGACCATCAGTTTGAGGATGATATGCACTAGACAATCCCTGTTCAACCCCCACCAACTTGAGGAAAGCTTTCCAAAACTTAGAAACGAAACCACTTCCGCGGTCACAAATTATTTTACGCGGAAACGAATGTAAACGAAAGATATGCGTCACGAAGAGGCGGGCCAGTTTCTGAGCAGAGGGGATCCCTGCGCATGGAATCAAATGTATTTGCTTAGAAAACAAATCAGTAACAACCCACAACACAGTTTTACCCCCACTGAGAGGGAGATCAGTCATGAAGTCCATAGCAATCACTTCCCAAGGTCTGCCGGGCGTTTCAAGAGGTTGTAGCAGTCCCGGGGGTTTGCCCTGCGATCGTTTCGCAGCGGCACAAACGGGACAGCTGCGGATGAAGGAGTCAATGTCGGAACGCATTCCCCCCCACCAGAACTGTCTGCGCAATAAGTGAAGGGTCTTCAGAAACCCAAAGTGCCCAGCTGTTTTGGCTCCATGAGCTAAATGTAAAACGTCTTTCCGGAGAGCTTTGGGTACATACAATTTTGAGTCTTTGTACCAGGACCCCCCTTGTTCCAAAACACCAGGAGGTAGGGTATGAGCGGAACGTTCTAAAAGGCACTGGTCCCGAAGGACAGTTAAAAAGGATTCGGAGATGGGGATTTTGGAGGGAGCCCCCCCGACGGTCATGGAGATCTGAGAAACAGTTATAGGGCTAGTGCTTACGTGCGGCGGCGCGCAGACTGCAGGCGGCTGAGCGGTCGGAGGGGTAGGAGGGGCGGGAACTCCGGTCTGTTGCGGTGGCGGCTGGGCAGCCGGTTGGGCTGGCGGAGCTTGCGAGTTAGGGAAGGTGTGCTGATGCTGGGATCGGGTTTGCACAGCCAGCATAGGTAGGGCCCCACGTTGCATAGGGGTGAACAGAGAGTTGGTGGGTCTTTCGAGTTTTACCGGATATTGTGGTAAACGGGAGAGGGCATCCGCGAGAACGTTCTGCTTCCCAGGGACGTGCTTCAGGGTGAAACGGAACTGAGCAAAGAACTCCGCCCACCGTTGTTATTTCGCCGATAGCTTATGGGACCCCGTGAGGGCAGCTAGATTTTTGTGATCGGTCCAAACTTCAAAGGGTACTTTAGACCCTTCCAAGAATTGCCGCCATAAAGTCAGTGCATGATGAACAGCAGAGGCCTCTTTCTCCCAGATGGGCCAGTTTAATTGAGCGTGCGCAAATTTTTTTGAAAAGTAAGCGCAAGGGTGAAGAAGACCGTCCGGTCCTTGCTGGAGGAGAGCTCCTCCCATGGCTACATCGGAAGCATCGACTTGCACAATGAACATTCGATTTGGTTCTGGGTGCCGTAGCACCGGCTCCGAAGTGAAGAGGCGTTTGAGGGCCAGAAAGGCGGCTTGGCATTGCTCGGTCCATAGGATTTTTGCGGAGGGCAAGGCAGCCGAGCTTACTTTTCCCTTAGTTTTTAGCAGGTCCGTAATGGGTAGAGCCACTTGGGCGAAGTTAGGGATGAATCCCCGATAGAAGTTTGCAAATCCCAGAAATTGCTGCACTTGCTTACGGTTGGTGGGGGGAGTCCAATCGAGAACGGCTTGGACTTTGGCGGGGTCCATGCGAAGACCTTGGTGGGAGATGATGTATCCCAAAAACGTGAGTTTGCTTTGGTGAAATTCACACTTAGCTAGTTTAGCGAACAGTTGATGGTTACGCAGGCGTTGTAGAACTTCTCTGACCAGAGTCACATGCTCGTCCATAGTTTTCGAATAAATGAGAATGTCATCTAAGTAGACCACCACCCCACGGTATAGAAGGTCATGTAGGATTTCATTGATGAGTTGCATGAAGACCCCCGGGGCCCCTTTTAATCCGAATGGCATTACAAGGAATTCATACATTCCGAAACAGCTAGAGAAGGCAGTGAGGTGTTCATCTCCTTCGCGGATACGGACTCGGTAGTAGGCTTCCACCAAGTCTAATTTAGAGAACACACGGCCTTCCTGTAATTGTCCCAAAATATCCGATATTAATGGGATAGGATAGGCGTTGGTCTGGGTAACCGCATTGAGCTTTCTGAAGTCAATGCATAGGCGAAGGTCGCCTTCTTTTTTCCGGACGAAAAACGCGGGGGCCGAGTTTGGGGCATTCGAAGGGCGAATGAACCCTCTGGCGAGGTTTTTGTCCAAAAAGTCCCGGAGGACAGTGCGCTCGGAAGCGCTCATAGGGTAAATCTTACTTTTGGTTAATGTGCAGTCCTTCACTACTTCAATCGCACAGTCTGAGGCCCGGTGGGGGGGTAAGGCATCACATTCCCTAAGGTCGAAGACATCTTCAAAGTCCCGGTATACAGCGGGTAGAGCTGGTGGTACTGGGGCAGTAGAGGTTAATGCTGGAACGGGCGGAAATGGCAGAGCAAAGTTTTGCCGATGCTGGTCGCAGGTGGGACTAGTGAAAGAGATAGTGTTTGTTTCCCAATCAATACTGGGACTATGTCCTTTAATCCAGTTAATTCCCAAGACCACTTCAAATCGGATAGGGGCTATAGTGAAGTCTATTTGTTCCCAGTGGGAACCAATTCCCATTGCCACCCCTATGGTGCGGTGATCAACTGGACCCCCCTGGAATTGGCTCCCGTCCATTTGAGCAAATTGGACGGGGGCGGGTAAAGCCTCTGAGTCGGCTCTGAGTGCAGCAAACGTGGCTTCACTTATGAGAGTACGACAGCAACCGGAGTCAATTAGTGCTTTGACGGGGATTTGCGGACCTCCGTTAAGTTGTTGTAAAACTGCATCCACGTAGACGGTGGGGTCCACTTCTTTGATTTTGGTAGGAGCATTCGGTTTGATAGGAAGATCCTGAGAGGTCTGTGGAGATGCTCCATTCACCACAGACCGGAGTCGTTTTTTGACAAGTCGAGGGGAGATTCCAGGTTTAAGGCTGGAGAAATCCAAGGGTTTTCCACATCCGAAGAGGGAAAGCTGTCCCCCAATGGGGCACTTGTAATCCGAGACCCGGCGGGGTCGTTGGAAGCAGGCAGGGAGGCTGGGTCCCCGGCATGGAGTGCAGAGGATGTGGGCCTTCCCGGAGCTGCGCTGCGGGTGGCCGCGGTGCCTCTGCGTGGTGGACGACCTCGGGCGCGGGTTGTCGTGCTGGGACGAAATAATTCCTGGCGGCGTGGGCAAACGGCTGCAAAGTGGCCCATTTCTCCGCATGTAAGACAGGCACCCCTCTGAAATCGGGCTTCACGTTCTTGGAGCGGACGTGGGGGATTTCGTGGGACGAGCAGTGGTGCCTTGGGTTGAGGCTTTTGGGTGCCTTTCTCCTTGTGTTTTTGACGGACGAGAGAAATAAAGCGGCGGCGGCTTTCCACTTCCTCGGCCAATAGGATCCAGCCTTCGAGGGTATCGGGATCGCCC
>NW_026612312.1:12500-17500 GCF_029931775.1 Euleptes europaea
ACATTACACAAACCTCTGCAGTGGCCCAATGTCAGAGTCTCAACCTAGCTGTGCTAACTTCCCAAAATCACTTGCTCAGACTTGGATGCAGAAACAAAGGATTTATTGAAGACTTCAGATAGTGCAAGACAGACACGGGTTTGAAGTTGCAAGTGAGCTAGCTTATCGGGGTTACAGTATATATCTACTACAAGGCTCTTTTGTCGTGGGAAGTTACAAGATAGATTGGTGCAATACAAAACATCAAAGAGGTCCCAGGGAGACTGTTAGGACTATCAGATCCCCAAGGCCATATTCAGCCCGAGGGAGTGCATGCAGGAAGCACAGCAGGGGAGGGCAAGAACGGCACCTGGGAAAGACAGATGAGGCGCCGGGGTCCGGGAAGGCAAGAGAGGTGTGAACTGCTTTTACGAGTTCAAAGGAACAGAGATAGAGGAAGCAAGAAAGGGGAAGCGGAGTCAGAGACACATGGCCCTCACATTCTGCCCCACTTAAGGCCCCCTCCCGCAAGGTCGGGAGGCCGAGGTTTATCAGGGTAGGCGCAGTGGAAGTTGTGAACGAGGCGGGGGGACGCCATGTGGGGGGCTGCTACCCATTCATCGTGTGCAGGCCCCATATGTTTCCATCGGACAAAGTTAAACAGTTTCCCTTTTTTCCACTTGGAATCCAAAACCTTGGACACTTCCAGGTGCGTGTCCCCGCCCACTACTGTCGGAACCTCTGGTTGGGGTGGGGAGTGGAATTGGGGAGCGGGTACGTAAGGCTTGAGAAGACTGATATGAAAGACGGGGTGAACGCCCCTAAGGGTCTTTGGCAGCTCCAATTCCACTGTGACTTCATTGATTACCCGGGAAATGGGGAAAGGACCCACATACCGATCGTTTAGCTTTTTGCAGGGCCAGAGTGAGCGCAGGTTCTTGGTGGAGAGATAAACTTGCTCCCCCACCTTGAGCTCCCAGCCCGGGGACCGATGTTTTTCGGCCTGTTCTTTGTATTTGCGCTTGGCCCGTTCTAGGTTCTTTTGCAACCAGGGCCAAGTAGACCGAACCACCTGCACCCACTCCTGGACCTCCGGGACTGTCTCGAGCTCAGAGGTGACGGGGATGGAGCCGAAAGGGCCGAATTCCATCCCGTACACCACCTGGAAAGGGCTAAATCCAGTGGAGGAGTGGGGGGCGTTGTTGTAGGCATACTCAGCAAAAGGCAGTAAGTCCACCCAATCGTCCTGGTGGTAATTGACGTAACATCGGAGGTAACACTCGACCACAGCATTTACTCGCTCGGTTTGACCATCGGTTTGGGGGTGGTAAGCCGAGGAGAGTCCCTGCTCCTCCACCCCCATCAGTTTCAGGAAGGCCCGCCAGAATTTGGCAACGAACTGGACCCCCCTGTCAGAGAGGACCTTTCTGGGAATCGAGTGAAGCCTCAGAACATGAGTAACAAACAGTTTAGCCAGTCCCTGGGCCGAGGGGAGTCCGGCACAGGGGCGAAGTGGACCTGCTTGGAGAAAAGGTCCGTGATCACCCATAGGACTGTCTTACCCGGCTAGGAGGTAGATCGGTGATAAAGTCCATGGCGATCACTTCCCACGGTCGGGTGGGTGTTTCTAAGGGTTTCAGAAGTCCCGGGGTTTTTCCCATCCTCTTCTTTGCAGTGGCGCAGATGGGGCAGCTGCGCACATAGAGTTCCACATCAGCTCTCATGCCTAGCCACCAAAATTGCCGCCTTACCAGGTGTAGGGTTTTTACAAAACCAAAATGACCCGCAAGTTTGGCCCCGTGGACAAGCCCCAAGACCTCCTTGCGGAGAGGCGTAGGGACGTAAAGCTTCCCACCCTGCACCCAGTAGGAATCCCGCTGTTCCATGCCGGTGGGAAGAAGCTGTTGCTCCGCTTCCCGCAGAGACGCGTCTCGGAGCCTTTGTTGAAAGGCTTCCGGGACTCCCTTGAGCATGGGACTATTCGGTTGGCGGGCTTGGGACCGGGTGGTGACGGCTAAACCTGGGACTTCCCCCCGTTGCTCGGGGGTGCCACGGGACGGTCAAAATCGTTGCGGTATTGGGGAAGTCGGGACAGGGAGTCTGCTAGGGCATTTTCTTTCCCAGGGACGTGCTTAAGGGTGAAACGGAACTTGGCGAAGAATTGAGCCCACCGAATCTGTTTGGCGTTGAGCTTTCTAGCCCCCTTGAGAGCCTCCTAATTCTTGTGATCGGTACACACTTCAAACGGAAAGTCTGCCCCTTCTAGAAAATGCCTCCAGATGGTGAGGGCATGCTTAACTGCCGCCGCCTCCTTCTCCCAGATAGCCCAGTTAATTTCAGACTGAGAAAACTTCTTGGAGAAGTAGGCGCACGGTTTCAAATTCCCACTGTCGTCCCTCTGCAGGAGTGCCCCCCCCCCATGGCCACGTCCGAGGAGTCCACCTGGACCACGAAAGGCTTAGAGCAGTCCGGGTGGGCTAACACGGGCTCGGACGAAAAAAGCAATTTTAGCTCATCGAAAGCCTTCTGGCAGGAGGGAGACCACTGCAACCGGGCCGAGGGCAGCGCGGCGTTAGCTCCCTTCCCCTTGGTGCGCAAGAGGGAAGTGAGGGGGAGAGCCACCTGCGCGAAATCGGGAATAAAGTTGCGGTAGAAGTTGGCAAATCCCAAAAACTGTTGCAATTGTCGGCGTGTGGTGGGGGGTTCCAAATCCCGCACCGCCTGCACCTTATCGGGATCCATCTCCAACCCCTGGTGGGAAATCACATAGCCCAGGAAAGTGATGGAAGGTTGGTGGAATTCACATTTTGACACCTTAGCATACAATTTATGGTCCCGCAGACGCTGGAGGACTTCTCGCACTAGGCGGACATGCTCGTCCATGGTTTCAGAATAAATGAGAATATCATCCAGAAATACCACCACCCCCCGAAATAACAAATCATGTAAGACTTCATTGATTAATTGCATGAAAACACTCGGAGCCCCAGAAAGTCCGAACGGCATCACTAAATATTCAAACATGCCAAAACGACTTGAAAAGGCCGTCTTGGATTCGTCCCCCTCCTTAATGCGGATACGGTGATAGGCTTCCACCAAATCCAGTTTGGTGAATATTCGGCCTTCCTTCAATTGCGCTAGAAGGTCTGGAATGAGAGGGAGGGGGTAAGCGTTAGACTGAGTGACAGCATTCAGTCTACGAAAGTCAATACACAGTCTCAAGTTCCCTGTTTTCTTTTTGACAAAAAAGGCTGGGGCGGAGTACGGAGCTTTGGAGGGACGTATGAAGCCCCTTGCTAGGTTAGTGTCCAAATAGTCCCGCAACACCGTCTTTTCATTAGGGCTCATGGGGTAAACCTTCCCCTTGGACAACTTGCCCTCTCCCACGATCTCGATCGCGCAATCGGTTTCTCGGTGTGGGGGCAGTTCATCACATTCCCTCACATCAAACACATCCGTGAACTGGGAGTACTCCGAGGGTAGGTGGGGTGTAGCGGGGATGGGCTCGGGGGAACCCACCAACGCGGCGGCCGGGGCGCAAAGTACTCGGTCCTTGTCGTGCATGGCGCAGGGGTCCTCGGGGAAGGTGAGGGTCCGTTTGACCCAGTCAATGGTGGGATTGTGTCCCTGTAACCAATTCATCCCCAAAACTACGGGGGCAACTATTGGGGCGATGGTAAAGTAAAGTCGTTCCCAATGTTCTCCCACAGCCATGACCACCGCAGTGGTACGTTGAGTGACGGGTCCCTTTTTAAAGTCACTACCGTCCATTTGAGAGAAACGGAGAGGACCCAGGAGTCGTTTGCTTCGGGCACGTAATTTCTTGGCAGTTTCCTCGCTAATCAAGGTACGGGCACACCGTGAGTCAACTAGTGCGGGGAATTCTAACACTGGCCCCCCTTTGGGTAAAGACAGGTTGACCCGGATGTACACATTATCCTCTTGGGCGCTTACCATCGGTGAAGCTCCTTGCACAACGATAGGAACGGTCTGCTGAGGAGCCCCTCTTACAGCAGACCGACGGCGGTTCTTGCCGGCATCTCCCACTCTCCTCCTCACTGGATGAAGGAGACGTGGTAGTTGTAATCCGTGACTCGGCCGAGTCAAAAGCTGCATTTGTAATCCGGGGTCCCGATGGACCAGTAGAGGTGGAGGATCCCTCTTGGGCGCTCGCGTGCAGCGCGGTGGGTGCGCTCCGGCGTCCGGGAGCGCCGCTTCGGCGTCTAGGTTGGCCCTCCGCCGTGGTCTTTTCCGGTTCGGTCGGGGTTGGGCGAGGGGGAGCCGGGCGTCCGGAGCGGGACGGGCATTGCGAGGCAAAATGGCCTTTACCTCCGCACACCAAGCACACCCCAGTTTCGAAGCGCTTGCGGCGCTCGGCCGTTGAGGGACCGCCGCCGCCCGGGGTTCGGGAGACTTTGGTACCGCCTGGTCTGTCTCCCCTCGGCTTAAAGTCGCGGCCGGTGCGCTGTTTGGACAGGGTCAGAAGCTGCTTCCGATTTTCGATGTCGGCGGCGTGGCGCACCCAGCCCTCGACGTCCGGGGGGTTACCTTGCATGAAGGCCCAATTTTGCAGGTCCGGGTTTAATCCTTCCCTGAAGCACTGCACCCGGGTAGCCTCGCTCCAATCCAGAATTCTGCTCGACAGAGACTGGAATTCAGTCGCATACTGCGCCACCGACTTAGTCCCTTGGCGCAGTTGCATCAGGGTGGCCTTGGCCCGCTCCCCCAGGTTCGGGTCCTCGAACCTGTTGCGGAGCGCAATCATAAACTCATCCAGGTTCCGCAGCACCGGGGAGCGGAGTTCATACTGTAACACCATCCACGCGGCTGCTTCGCCTTGTAGGAGGGAGGCCACATACTGGACATGGGACTCTTCCGAGGTAAAGGTCCGGGCCTGTTCCCGCATAAAAATATCCACTTGGACCATAAAGAAGGTTAACTGATCCCCCGACCCATCATACGTGATCTTCAGGTCACGGCGGGCCGGAGCGCTGGGAGGAACGGGGGGAGCCGCCGGCGTT
>NW_026612313.1:7500-10000 GCF_029931775.1 Euleptes europaea
GATCATCATTAAGATCAGGCATTGTCTATGTACATGCTATGCATATTCTTTCTAGTTTTAGACAGCAATGCTGAATATATAAATACTATGTTAGCTTAAAGCTGTTTAAAGTCTCTTTGGCTGGGCCAATCTTTGTATGCGCTGTACGATGTATCAGCATTGTGCATATCTCACAGAGTACAGAGAGCCTCCTTTCCCTTCAGGAATATCTCTGGTCTCTTGCTCTGAGGAGGTTCAGAAGTCCCTCTGTTAAGTAGAGGACCTTCGGACACTATCTCAGAGGTCTAGCTATTAGCCCTATGTTCAGGATGCTCTTTAGCATTGGTAAGCCAAATAGGTTTAGTTTGTCAGAATCCCTAAATCCAATGGACTCTCAGTGTTCCAATAGATGGGAAGATCACTGCACTTAGGTTCCCATTCAAAGAATACGAATTCTAAGGGTCTCTATCCTCTTCTAGGAATAGAGCAGTCTCACAAGAAGACTGTAAGTAAGATATGTTGAAATATCCAGATCTTGATACTTCAAGATACCTCAGAGAACGCAAGGATCAGTCTCAATGTTGTACATCTCAGGCCTCTGAGATGGAGAAATGTTACTTTAGACAGCTGCAGTCTGCCAGCAATGACAATCTGAAGCACTGGCTGTACTGTGGCTGTATTTATACTGTTTCTAGGCTCATTAAGAGTGAAGAGAGATCCTTTATCTCTTCTTTCTTATCCATTAAGAGGGATACCTTTTATTCCCTTTGTCTGCAGTGCAGAAATGGCTTACTAGCAGCGGCTCAGCTCTTTATGTCCATATATGGGCGTCCTTTCATTTCAGTCCACTTTGCTTAAAGTATAAACACTTATTTCTGAGTTACATGATCACGTTATATACATAATTTGTATACCATCCTCTTCGTTAGGACAATACGCATGAAATGAGACTACTTGGAGATCTGTAGCACAACAGATCTGTAGCACAACATTTAACTATATAAATCATAAAACACAATTATAACTTACATTGTCACTTGCAAAGTGTCTTTGTTTACATAGCCTTTAGCGAGATTACAGAAGAGCAAGAAAGCATATTACTCATATCTTTGAGAGAACTTATTGCCTTTAAGCTATAATAAGTACATTCAGCTATCAATGTACTCTTAGTACAGTAAGATATCTTAAGACCTTGAAAAGGACAAAAGTGTCTTGCATTTGTGATTCTGACATCTGGCAGCTGAGTCAGAAAGGTGATTTTGGTCACGTCTTATTGATAGATAAGGAAAGGTGCTCTGATTTGCCCCTTCAAGGACAAGGACTAGAGCGACTTTATTAGGTAGCTCTTGATAGAGCTGACCTTCAGAGTATTCCATCAGACTGTCAGCATTACACAGAATTTCATTATACATTACACGAGCCTCTGCAGTGGCCCAGTTTGCATGATGTGTACTAGCTCTATATGGAATTAATTCTGGTTTAATTAGGGTTAGGGTTAGTGGTTAGGGTTAAAGTTATGGTTAGAGGTTAGGGTTAGGGTTAGGGTTAGGGTAAGGGTTAGGGTTAGGGTTAGGGTTAGGGTTAGAGTTTGGTTAGGGTTAGGGTTCAATTAGGGTTAGGGTTAGGGTTAGAGTTAGAGGTTGGGGTTAGGGTTAGTTTGAGTGAGGGTTAGGGTTAGGGTTAGGGTTAGGGTTAGGGTTAGGGTTAGGGTTTGGTTAGGCTCCTGGATAGAGTTAGGGTTATCGTTATGGTTATGGTTAGGGTTAGGGTTAGGGTTAGGGTTAGGGTTAGGGTTAGGGTTAGGGTTAGGGTTAGGGTTAGGGTAAGGTTACGGTTGGGGTTACGGTTACGGTTAGGGTTAGGGTTAGGCTTAGAGTAAGGTTTAGGGTTAGGGTTTGGGTTAGGGTTAGGGTTAGGGTTAGGATTAAAATTAGGGTTAGAGGTTAGGGTTATGGTTACAGTTAGGGTTAGGTATGAATTAATGTAGGGGTTAGGGTTAGGGTTAGGGTTGAATTAGGGTTGGGGCTAGGGTTAGGGTTAAAGTTAGGGTTAGGGTTAGGGTTAAGGTTTGGGTTAGGGTTAGGGTTAGGGTTACGGTGACGGTTAGGGTTAGGGTTAGGGTTAGGCATAGGGTTGGGTTAGGGTCAGGGTTAGGGTTAGGGTTAGGGTTAAGGTTTGGTTAGGGTCCTGGTTAGAGTTAGGGTTAGGGTTAGGGTTAGGGTTAGGGATAGGGTTAGTGTTAGGGTTAGTGTTAGGGTTAGGGTTAGGGTTAGGGTTAGGGTTAGGGTTAGGGTTAGGGTTAGGGTTAGGGTTAGGGTTAGGGTTAGGGTTAGGGTTAGGGTTAGGGTTAGCGTTAGCGTTAGCGTTAGCGTTAGGGTTAGGGTTAGGGTTAGGGTTGTGTTAGGGTTAAGGTTAGGGTTAGGGTTAGGGTTAGGGTTAGGGTTAGGGTTAGGGGTAGGGTTAGGGTTAGGGTTAGGGTTTGGTTAGGGTTAGGATTTGAGGTTAGGGTTAGAGGTTAGGT